>NC_087090.1:15746823-16047051 GCF_963855985.1 Ostrinia nubilalis
TCGCTCGTCACTCGATGCCCGCTCAAAGGACAATGTTCGTTCTCCATACATTGTTCGCCTAAGAACCAACAATTTTGACATATTACTACCCGAAAGCGAAATAATACGATTCTGTGTGTAAGAACAATGATTCCTGATGGACACTTGCCATAAAATTAATGATTAAGAATATTAAATCACAGCGATTTTATAATATGTCGTTTATGACAACATGGCGTCTAATGTATTGTGTGAATGTATGAACACCGATTCGCGAAAAATGTTTTGTATTGTCGTCACGCCGAGTCGCAGCCAAATAGTATAAAATAATAGAACAAGTTTTAGAAATACAACTCGGCATTCCACTTTTATAATATGCCCACATATTGCACGTAAATAAACAACATGAATCGTAGGCTCAGAATACAGAACAAACCAGAAGGAGTGTTCGATAACATTTCTACGCGGCAACTTGTGTCCAAAATACTTCCCCTCCCGCGCCCCTCTACCCCCTTTAGTGTTACTAGCGCCGTGTGACACCCCCATTTTCGGGGTAAAATTATGTAATTTTTTAAAGAGATGTTAAACAAGTAAAAAATAAGTAAGTGAAATAAGTACACACGGCCACAGTATTAACTATCCATTTCCGTTTTTGCTCTCGCTCTCATCAAATGGTGATTCTTTGCGATATAACGAGACGACATGACTGGCCATAGGCATAGATAGTACCTACCTACCTATGAATTTAATTTTTACTCCGAAGTAACTAAGTGTAGATGATTATTTATTTCTATTAAATAGTGTAATATACTACATGTAGGTATAATATGTTATTTAAAAGTCAATTACAAAAGTCGAATATAAATTTTAGAATGCCAAGTAAAACAAAAAAGAAACTTAAGGTTCTTTATTATGTAAACATATCGACAACAAAACATTTGTTTACGGCGCAGTAGTGCTTTTAGTTTAACTTTTCTTGGAGTCAAAAACAGAATCCAAATCAAAAACATCACCAATACTTGAATTTGATTGCGAGGCAACTCTGGCTGTGTATCCTGAAAGAAAATCAGAGTAAGTATGTAAGCAATAATTAATTACTTAAAATTATTATTAAATATACAAATATTGCTGCTGCTGATCTGTTGATACCAATGCCTTACTTTTGAATAAATGGGAAAGTATGAAATTCACGATAGTAATTTATTATCTCCTCATTATTTAGGGAGTAATATTATAAATTAATTCAAATAATAAAATCAAATCAAAATCAAAAATATTTATTCAGTTTAGACCACAAGTGGCACTTATAATTTAATTAATCAGGTTGTCATATTGTCATGGATGAAAATACACTAAAAACTAATTAAAACAAAAAGGATGGGGAAAATATTCCATTATTCTGTGGTAACGCTAACAAAATTAACGCGTGAATTTTTTATAGACAAATGTAATTCAATATAAAAAAGTAGGGTAAAATATTCCGTTGACCTGTGGCAACACTTACAAAATACAACCGTGATTTTTTTTGAAAATTATTATTTAATTAAAATGAATTGGAAATGTGCTACTTACGGATAAAACATGATCCCATGCACTTTCTTCGTAATTCCAGTAGCATTCTTACATGTTGGAACGGCACAAGACGGCATAATTTAATTATAAAGTGTCAATCTGACGGATATGTAAACAATGCGCGCGCCGGCCATTGACTAATTGCTCTAAAGTCAAATTAGTGCGTTTTGGAGTAATTTATATGAATACACATTTACGCCCGTTGACGGTTTCTGGTTTGTTCCGTATTCTGAGATCGTAGGTTGTTTCCACCCTTGTCATCTGACACATGAAATAAACTCCTATTGTATTATAGATATCGAAGCCGAATCGTATATAATAATAGAATGGGTTTTGGAGATCACTCGGGGTTCCACTTTTATAAAATACCTACATATTGCATAAAAATAACACGAATCGTGAGTTTTCTTTTCACCATTTACATCTGACACGAGATAACAAACTCCTATCTCCATGACTACCGTCGTAGTCTATGCCAAAGACTACAATATTTTAAGCAAGAAGTTTCAAACCTTAGCGGCTACGGTAACCCCTGGGCCACATACATCGTGATAACATTCGGTCGACACTGGAACGAAGTCTTGCGATTATGCAAAAAAGCATCGTATTCTAGTGCGGCTATATCACGTTCAACCGGGGTTTTAATTCGACTAAAGTCCTGACTAAAGACTGGAAGAAAATACGCCGCATTGTATGAGCACTTCGTGTTCGTTAAAGCGGCTTCAGATCTAGAGCCCACATAGTTTTCTTTCCAATAATATCCGCAAGTAGCGCTGCATGATCTTTACAACAAAAACGGCAATAGTTATTAAGGTGCCAAAATTATATGATTACTTTGGCACGGTATTATACACGTTCGAAGATTTGTCATTTTCATTCATTTCATCATCATCATCATCATTTCAGCCACAGGACGTCCACTACTGAACATAGGCCTCCCCCAATGACTTCCACATCGCACGGTTGGTAGCGGCCTGCATCCAGCGCCTTCCCGCTACCTTTATCAGGTCGTCGGTCCACCTTGTGGTGGGTTGACATTGCAGAATATGACTTTTGATAGGTTCATCATAGAATTCGGCGGGGATATCCTCACGGAGGAAGTTCGTAAAAGGGCGGAACAAGATCTTATAATAATGCAAGGCCGAAGCTGTAACGCGCGTGCTCCTACGTGTAATCCGGCGAGTATGCAATAAATAGTAATGTCTGGTAAATAGTGGTAATACGTATCGTTCGTTCGTTCGTTTCAGCCGAAAAGACGTCCACTGCTGGACAAAGGCCTCCCCCAAGGATTTCCACGAAGACCGATCCTGCACCGCTCGCATACAGGCACCTCCCGCGACCTTCACCAGATCGTCGGTCCACCTAGTGGGAGGCCTGCCCACGCTACGTCTTTCGGCTCGTGGTCGCCACTCAAGAACTTTCCTGCCCCAGCGGCCATCAGCTCTACGAGCTATGTGCCCTGCCCCGTCTATGTCTATATGCGCTACGATTACAGGGTATCATTTTGCATAGTCGCAAGACTTCACTCCGCTGCTGTCAAATCAATGTCGCATAATGTTATCGCAATGTGTGTGGCCCTTGGCCAAATCACAGAAGCCTATGCGAAGAAAGAGCACTTGAATGACAATGAAAATCAGGGTTACCATTTTATAAGATCTCCTCACTATTGAGGGTAACAAAGTAACATTAATAATCTAGCCATTAATTACATTTATTACCTATACGAGAAAGTAAAGCAACATGCGGTTTTATTTTAATTTGTAAAATATTTGTAACAGTTTGTTCCAAGTTTAGTTTTACAACAGTATTGCTGTTTCAGCTGTCACTGTGAAGCTTTGGGAAAATAAATAAATACAAAAAATATTAACATAAATATTTATTTAAGTTTTTATGTTCATTATCATAACATGCCAATTTAAGTTACACTGTGTGACAGTCTTTGACACTAAACAAACTCTTCAGCTTAATAATACCTACCTACAGGGCGTTTTTATAGTTACTCTTGCTGATGAAACAAGAAGGGTTGATTCTACTACTGAAATACAACTACTTTTCTTACAGGACCAATATCAAATTCTCAAAAAAATTCACATCCTCGTGATGGTGATAATTTCTATGGAGAGGTTTTTTTTTATATTCGGTCTCTTGGGATAAGTTATTCCATTTGAGCAGTAGAATTAATCCTTTTTATTTGATCACATATAAAAATAACACAAGTGTGTGTGTTTAGGAAAACTTCTTCTTTGGTATGGTATCACTACGGAGTTATAATGTCGGCAACTCTGTATCACTGACTTGTAACTTTCAAACAGTATGAATAATAAGGGCACCACATTGGTTTTCTTTCTGAAAAAAGGCTTTCACTTTTAGTACTAACCCTTTAGCACTATTTCATTGAAATAAAAATACAATAAACGCACAGAAGACTGAAATTGAGTCAACTGACGTGACATTTATAATTTGTTGACATTATGACAGTTTGACAAGACTAGGGATTGAAAAAGTTTTAATTGAAAAAGTAAAATGACAATTTATTAAAACGATTCACAAGGATATAATCGATTAAAAATATTTATAAAATGTTCTGATACTTGCCTGTAGCGATTATCCAATCCTGGTTTCTACTGAAAAACTACTTCGTGGCAAGATTTTAATAAAATAATAAAATCTTTATCTTCTCTTTCACAATCTATAAAAGTTCATTTGGTCTATTATTAATGTGCTATGAATGAGGGTTTTCGCGATTTATTTTTGACATGACATTGACAGATATCCACCAATCATGCAGCATTTGGACCTCACGTCTACGTATTGCCATCTGGCGGATTTTTCAATCGCGAAAACCCTCATTGGCATAGATTATGAGAGACTGGCAACTATACTAGGTTGATATTATGTTTCTCACACTTCAACTGGCATTGGATTCAACATCGCATTCTGACACTTTTACAGTTATGATACCATGAATATCAGTTTATGGTCCTAATTATTTTTATTTTATTTACGACCTTCGACCAGTTGGACACTTTAGATAGCTTCTTGTAATAGTGTCAATATCTTTTTAGCTTTTAACGCAAATCTAGTCTTCAAAGCAGTTTAATCGATTTATTTTATTTTCAAAATCGATAATTTATTGTCTATGATGGCCGCAGGAACATCACTATACATGGACTCCCAGCAATAAAGTACGGTAATGCCTCGTACAGATTTTATCGGCAAAAATTATGGAACTTGATAGGTTTTAGACCATGCCACGCACCAAAACGTCCGGAAGTTGTAATAGTATTATAGAATAAACGTTAAAAGACTTATTTATTTAATTTTTCAATGCTTAAGTGTCCATTAGAACGAAAGGGTGCTTAATGTATTAAAAAAAATAGAAAATAATTATGATGGGTTAATGTTTTTGGGCGGTTTTTTAGGCGGTTTCTGACAATGTCCTTTAAAAAAATATATTCGACAGTGATTTGCCATTTTTCGGATAATTTTCTTTTCAATGTAACCTTAATATCAAACGCTAAACGAGAATAAAAAGTTCCATGTTTAGCCCATAAAACGCTAAATTGGCAACACTGACTACAAAAGAGATATGTCTAAGCGATGGTTCCCACGTCTCCCCCGGGAGGAGCACAATCCGATCGGCCGATGTTTTATTGCGTGTATTTGTTTCCGTAAACTCAATCATACCGCCGAATTGCTGGTTTTGAGAGATATACAGCCTGTAATGTTTGTGTTATAGCGTTTTTGTGAGCCACAAGTAAATGGTTTTTATTTGATTTGACTTTCTTATGTTAGCGAGAGTTTTGTAAAACGCCACAAAAACGCTACATATGAGCTATGCCATGTTGCCATATCTCGCCACATATTGGTTTAATTGTGAATCCTTTAGATTTCTATATCGTAGACAGTGTCACGTCTTGTAGCGTTGAGAACCATTAGTCGCTACCTTTGACACTTGTTGACAAGTTTGAAGTACATAATTTCTACAAAAAACTATTAATTCCTAGCGGAACCTTAGAATCTATTATAGAACTATAGCCAAAGAGCGTTTAAAAGAATCAGCTTTACTTCACGCATTAGTCGTCTTCCAAAACATTTTATCAATCTACAGACCCCTAAAACTGAACCTACCTAAACGGGGCTACTCAAAAAACGCTATCGAAAGCTTAGAATACTACCATCTCTCTCACGCAAAGCGAGATGCCAGCATGAGCGAAGGAGACAGGTAGACCCGAAACTACGTGAACAGTATTTCGGAGTAGGCCTTCTAATCTCCGCCGTGAAGGTCCAGGGTCGATGCATGCTCCCAATTTCCTGCCCCAAACGAGTGCCCAGCAGGAAAAACTGGATGCCTTGTGATGCCAGGATATCAAACGTTTTCCACCATCTCGATAAGCCTGTGAAAGTTGCTGACTGATAAATTTCAAAAATGTTTTCTAGTATACAACCTTTATAGTAGTGTTCCAGATGAAATAGTACAAGAGATATAAAACACATACTCAAATTTGGTGAACTTGTTCAGTGTAACGTATAGATGCCCCCATTAAACGGAATGTAGCTAATTTAGAAGGACCCTGTATATTTTTATTTTATTGCAAGGAATATGTTAAGAATAAGTTGGCAAAACTTAAACAATGAAATATTAAGTACTTATCGGTCGAATTTCATTGAAATTATTTCTCTTTTCAGGGCACTTATTACACGTCCCATCTAAGATAGCTTGCTTTTATCCTCGAAAATTAAAGGGTTTATTAAACCCGCATTATAAAACGACACAGACAAAACCAAAGTCCAGTTTTGCTAGATCCAGTAATGTAGGATCATCGGTTTTTTGCTTCGTGTGAAGTGAACGTTAATATTATAACACCTTACTAAACGGGATTCTACCAAAAACAGTTCCTGCAAAAAAACGGGATGTCTTCGAACAAGCTAATAGCCAGATTATACCTTTGTTTTCATATTAAAGTTATTGAATAGAAGTAACAAATAAGTAGTTGTAAGAAACTCGAGTCTTGTAGTCTTATTTAATCAAACTTGAGATAATTTTGAAGACTCGAGTCTTTTAAATAGAACTTAGAGCTCAAGTCCTTAAGAATTTTAAGTCTTTTGTAAAAAGACTAAAGTCCTGCCAAAAAGAACTCGTCAAATTTCCTGTTGTGTTACCATAGGGGTCACTTAAAAAATAGAGATTGATGGTGAAAACGGGCATTACACCTCTACAAATAAGCCTTGAAATGTTAGGCCTTCACCCAGATTCCCCTAAAGTGCTTCGTGGAGCACAAATCGTATGCAATGCAATTTCCTGGAGCAGTCCCCAGGTGGAGACATAAAGCAATCCAAGTTGGTCGTTTAAGTCCGTTTTGAAGTTGAAAACTTTGCGAGTTATGTGTTTGGAGCACAACTATTTAGCATAGAAATCCTTTCTTGGGTTTGTTGTGCGATGTTCCTGTTGTAACTTTTCAGTAGAGAGATTTGAGAAACGGAGAATATTATACTACCATCAACATAATACAACATACTTATTTTACACGAGTGTATCTAGTCCGAATTATGTAAAGCTTGTATTATGTGATACTATATGGTTTGGTGTGACAATGGTTTTTGATTGTTGCACACAAATGTTTATACATACATATATTGCGTACTTCTGCGCGTTGAGAGTAAAGTTTTAGATTTCACTGGTCCTAAACTTATTTCTAGGCTTTTCAACAGAAAAAAAGAAGAAAAAGGGTTATGGTTACAAATTGTTTCTAAATACCATTTAACTACTGCAATATAATATTATTATGAAGGTAAGGAGTGTATTCTAAAACTTTAATTGTCGCTTACATACGATCCTCAAGTCAATAAGCCGAGCTTGTTGCACGTCCCAAAAAGTCGCACATGGCAGGTGGTGGGACATCCAACTTGGCAGTTCGCCTGCGG
This sequence comes from Ostrinia nubilalis, assembly GCF_963855985.1. Classification (NCBI taxonomy): domain Eukaryota; kingdom Metazoa; phylum Arthropoda; class Insecta; order Lepidoptera; family Crambidae; genus Ostrinia; species Ostrinia nubilalis. The sequence goes on from NC_087090.1 coordinate 15,754,300, forward strand.
TCGCCGATAGATTCACTCGAACGCTGCACAATGCAGGCATTGTCAGTGACACTATTATTGACAAAAAGTCACACATGGCAGGTGGCGGGACATCCAACTTGGCAGTTCACCTGCGGTCGACGATAGATTCACTTGAACGCTGCACAATGCAGGCATTGTCAGTGACACTATTATTGACAAAAAGTCACACATGGCAGGTGGCGGGACATCCAACTTGGCAGTTCACCTGCGGTCGACGATAGATTCACTTGAACGCTGCACAATGCAGGCATTGTCAGTGACACTATTATTGACAAAAAGTCACACATGGCAGGTGGCGGGACATCCAACTTGGCAGTTCACCTGCGGTCGACGATAGATTCACTTGAACGCTGCACAATGCAGGCATTGTCAGTGACACTATTATTGACAAAAAGTCACACATGGCAGGTGGCGGGACATCCAACTTGGCAGTTCACCTGCGGTCGCCGATAGATTCACTTGAACGCTGCACAATGCAGGCATTGTCAGTGACACTATTATTGACAAAAAGTCACACATGGCAGGTGGTTGTACATTTGAGTTGGAAGTTCTTGGAAGAAAAAATATTTAAATTCTTATTCTTTACAAAACATTATGAGTGAGATTAAAATCTAAATTAGATTAAAAGCGCTAAAAGTGTTTAAAACTATTGAAATTCCCTAAAATTTCCTGGTTTAGACTTATCAAATAATTTTTCCCACATTCGCCCCCGCCAACGGCTATGCCACATATTTTGACTAAGGTATAAAGTTTGTGAAGTTAGGGCTTGTAAAGTTAGAAGATTGGCTCTACATAAGCTCTTTTGACAGTGCAAGCCATATGGTCTTGGCAACATTTAACATCAAAAGTTTTCGGTGGGATTCGATTTACTTTATCCAATAGAAAAACTACTTTTATTGTTCTACTGATGTTTGACTCGATTATGTTTTCCGTCCGATTGTTCAGTTTGCGTTTCTGAGGATTTGCGAGGTTACCGTTGATTGAAATATTCAAGAGAATTGGATTGAATTTGAACTCCGAACTAAGGATTCGTTAATGGAGGCGCTTGACTGCTCCCTCGGAAACTTACCAGTTTCTGCACTATTTACCTACCTACTTAGTAAGTAGGTAACTACGTAAGTAGGGTTTTCATCCGACTAGAATAACTTAACTTCAACTTACAGAAAGTTGTAGCATTACAGCCGAAACATCAAGCTGTAAATACAAGTTGAATATAAGTGTACTTACTAACTTGGTAACAGTAACTACGTAAGAAGGGTTTTCATCAGATCTATAACTTAATTTCAACTTACAGAAAACTGTAGCATTACCGCTGAAATATCAAGTAACTCATTTAAAAATGTAGCGTTGAGACGCATGTTTCTCTGTTTAATTACAGAAATAAGTACGGCCGAAGATTTATCAGAAGTACATCACCTTTGACCTTAAAAAATCTTATTAAAGCTCGCAATTTTTTGTTAATTCAATCAACCTTCAATAATATGTTAGACCTTTTCAGGACATTTATAAACGCCCCAAATATCTTGCTCTACCCCAACATCCAGAACTTACACAAGGTTGAAAATGCTCTGCGCTTCAGAAAGGGGAATCCCCACAATCTTTTAAAACACATAGTCATGGCCGCATTCAACAAGTGAGCTATTTATGGCGTCTCTAAGCCGATGGCTGCAGCTTGTTACAAATCGATTAGCCATAAATCTCCGTTAAGACACGCCGAGGGACGTAGCGTGAGGTCAGCGAGGCTTCTTTATAACGAGTGGGAGGTGACAAGGTTACAATCCTGAAGACAGGCTTAGGCCCTGCCCATTTTAAGCAAACTGTGCATCATTTCACTTTATGAAACTTTGACAAACGTCAAAAGTTTGTCCAACTCCGCAGAAAAACGCCGGCTATAGTTACGGTTAAGGTTAAGGTGATACAAAAATTTTAAGAAAAAAACATACCAACCGAATTGAGAACCTTCTTTTGTTGAAGTCGGTTAAAAATAGAGTGGCTATAAAGCGATTAATACTGGTGGCACAACGCTTGTCAACTCATTCGTGAGCAGCTGATTCGAAGCGAACGCTGCGCGCGGTAACTCAATGTAGAGTTAGCTACTTATATGCCGTGAGTTAGTTCACTTAATGGGGACATGGTCTTCCAACATGATGCCCTGACTATGATGGTGATGATAATGACATTCTTTCATCTAGACCTTTAATACCGTCCCATAATATAAATAAGTTATAGTTAACTAGCCGTCTCGACAACTAGAAAACGATTTCCACACATGCAAAGTCGAGGGTAGAGCTAATAACGTATACAAGTCGCTGCAAATTCGTCTCTATCACAACTACATAAGATACAACTATATACACCTTGATGTGCTACAATTCTTTCCCCGTGTTCACCGCAGCTTAACACCGCTCTTAGGCTAAGAGTTGTTAAGTAGCTCTCCATCCTTCTCAAGTTTTGAAGGGCCAAGATTAAACGATCCGGCTGAGACGAGACCTCTCCAGTAGGCACTGAGAATTAATTGTATCGGTTTGTAGACGTTTAGATGGGAGATAAGGAATATAGTTAGGGTGTGTTACACGGCTTCGTCTGAAAGTGTGGCTGAAGTTACTCAATCAAATGGATAGAAATCAGGCTAATTACTGCAAAATAACACTTATTACAACAACTGCCTGCAACTTTGTCCGAAAGATTTGCATATTTTCCACACACTAATATTATAAAGAGGAAAGATTTGTTTGTTTGTATTGTATAGACTCCGAAACTACTGAACTGATTTGAAAAATTTCCTCCATTGAAGTCCCACCCACATTATTTCTAATGAACATAAGAAGCGGTACAAAGATTGCCCGGGCAGCTGGTGTGTCAAACTGTAAAACATTTTTTAGGTATAGGTAAAGATTATGTCTGTTATTCTGTCTTATGCATTATATTTGAAGCACTATTCTGTTCTTGTGGTTATCTAAATATATATAACTCAAAGGTGGCTGACTGACTGACATACTTGTGATCTATCAACGCACAGCCCAAACACTGGACGGATCGGGCTAAAATTTGGCATGCAGGTAGGTAGATGTTATGACGTAGGCATCCGCTAAGAAAGGATTTTACGAAACTCCAGCCCTAAGGGGGTAAAACGGGATCCACGCGTACGATCTCGCGGGCGGCCGCTAGTCTTTATTCACTAACGTAGGTACTTAATAAATAGTATTTTTCTTTTAAGGTCTATTACGAAAAATAAACTTGAAAAACAAGGTAAAAAACGAGAGATAAATACAATAGAACTAATCTCCAAAAATTCGCAAACAATATTTAGAGGCGAGAAAAACTTCTTAGGCCCGAGCAAACAGTGTATATTAATTAATAAAAACTGGCCAGTACACATATTATTCTAGTGACCAAGGCTCCGTATATTGCATTTTTCATGTTAGTATGTATTTATGTAGAGTCGTCAGCACATACGAGTATTATGTACGATTTTGTTGAAAAATGTTTATAGTCTTTAATTTTGTTATACATATTTAAAATACTACATAGTTTTCAATATACATTTTTCGTAACTAACTTCAGTAAAAAGTAAATGTTATCTGAATGAAGTGATATAAATAATAAATAAATTCAATTACATTTTATAATGCCATGGATGCAGACTGCTGCTAATCGATCAACCTAGAAGAAGCTTGTTCAGCAGTGGACGTACGTCATGTGGCTGAAATGATGATAATGACTATGCCGCAACTTTGAGTTAACTCAATCAAGCAGTCAAGCTGCGCCAGAGCTACTGAGTGGATGTAAAAAAAGCTCTCTGAATTACTCATGTCTGTGGAACCATAAAAAAGTAAGAAATGTTTGTTTTGTCATGTCTCGACCATTAAATAGCGGGCCATTTGTGAAATTAAAGCTGAGCTTAGGGTCTTCTTAATGAAAGAAAAAGTGGGTCGGGCCAGCGGAGCGGATCAAATTTTTCTTCTCGCTTGCTTTTAAATATACATCCTGTGGTGTAAAATTAAACTGCAAGCGAGAAACGACTACTCACGGTTATATGTTATAAAACAAAGTTCACCGTTCTTTCTGTCAGTTTAAGTTGCACTTTTCGCCAATAGGTAATTCATGAGGAAAGTTTTTACGTATACTCGGTAATAACTCTGTATACAAATATTTTTGGAAATAAATGAATTTTTATTTTTATTTTTTTATATTATACTGTTCCAAAATTCAACGATGTGTCGGCGCCGTAGGATGGACATTGGACATGGTCATGACTACTTTAGAAAAAATAATAAAAAAAAATTAAGACAGTTTGTTTTTCTTATTTTTCCTCCGGCTTGTCGTTGAATTTTGGGACACGGTGTGGTTGTCAAGGAGATAAACTGAGGATATATTTGCCCCTGATTTTAAAGTATTTCTGTGACAGACAGATATCCTTTTTTGTGTGTGCAATAAAGTTTTTAAATAAATAAATATCCACAGCGAAGCCACGACTATCGAAAGCAAATCTCTGTACAGTTTTTTGCAGAATTTTGTAATAAACCAAACTCTTTTCGCTTCTGACACGAGCCGAGCCCGAGCTTAAATAAAAAAATACTTGGAATTCTCAAGGTCATGGTCAAGACTGTCTTGGTATGTAAAGAACAACATTCGTGATCAAAGTAGATTTACGCCCGTACTCACAAACATTACTATGAGGTCTCACAGTGCGCGTGGACGCACAGAGTCACACACGAACCAATCACAGAGCTCTGTTCAACGCTGTGCGTTCGATATCGTTTGTGAATACAGGTGCTTTCGAAACCTATTATGACTTTATAATTTTGATTAATTTGTATATTGAAAGAAAAAAAACACTTTTATTACGGTCTCTATTTGTTATTTTGTTCTAATGAAAGTAAAGCGCAAATTCCTCATAAATTATTTACCGAAACCGTAACTTCGAAAGTAACCTCAAAACGTAAATGTCTTAAGTACCACAAAATACCTAAAGTACTAAGTTTTGAAGTCTGGTAAAGGATTTCAACTGAACATAGGACATTGATTTTGAGTGCTTTTAAACTGGCTGAAGAGTTGCTAAAAGTGTTAGAGCTTGTTCTATTAATAGAAGTCGAACTACGTACAGTACCTCTAGCACGAAAAACTTTCGAGTTCAAATCGTTGGCGTATTTGAAACGCCATTGAAAGAGTATGAAAACTCAAGCAGCGCCCCAGTGAACATGACGTAAAGTGAACTTAGTATAAGAAATCAAATACAAAATACAAATACAAAATCATTTATTGTGAATCATAGGTAAAATGGTGACATGTTACATTAGGTAGTATCACTATGTTCCGCTCAAAGAGCATACAATTTGTCAGACAACAATAAAATTTGGCAGTTACATAAACTAATTAGATTTATCGTCAAAGAATTCAGATATATTATAATAACATTTATTAATTGAATAAGTCAGTAAAGTTTTTTTAAATGAATTTAGATGTTCAATTAATCTAATGACTTTTGGTAATTTATTTATAATCGTAGCAGGAAATTAATTTTGACAAGGGAAATCGTCATGTCATCGTTGAATTCAAAGGCTGGGTATCAAATTTTGTCGAATGCGTCTTTGAAGATGAAAGTGTTTCGTGCTAGAGGTACAGGAGCTAGCTTTGAAAATTCCCGATGGAACAGTTCGGGGAAATGTCAAGGGTGCCGTCCTCCCACGTTTCATGGAAAGTTTCGAAGCTAAAAGTAAAGAGAGAGCTTATTATATTTTACAGAACACAATAACTTGACTACGAGGAAGTGAAAATGCGGGTTATTAATAGTGTTGCCTTGTTACTACCAGGTAGTAGGTCTAATATCCGTGTGGTTATTATGGATGGACTACCTGGTAGTAACAGGAGAATAGAATAGGAATGCTCCCAGAGGATATCGTAAAAGGCGACTAACGCCCTTTTCACAAACGATGCTTGCTTAAGTGAAGCAGCAAATCGCACGCACAGCGTTGAATAGAGCCCTGTGATTATTCGTGTGTCACCCTGTACGTCCACGCGCACTGTGAGACCTCATAGTGATGTTTGTGAATATGGGCGTAATAATCTGCGTGGTTATGAATAGAAAAAAGAAAAAAAATAGAATTGGACTACTCAACTCTTCTGGGATATTGTAAAAGGCGACTTACAAATACAAATACAAATACAAATATTTTATTATGAAACACATGTTACATTGTCATTACAAATTAGCCTTATCCATTTAAGTTTTTAAAAACTTGTCCTAGGATAAAGCTGCTCTTCACAATGTTTAAAATTTCTAACATGAGTAGGTAACTAATAATTTTACGTTTAACAATTCCACGAAGCTCAGCAATATGTTATAAACAATTTTTTTTTAAATTCTCTATTAAAAACATGAGAAATTAACGCACTGCATTTAATTAAGATCATAATTCACAAATCAATAGTTTTTCAGTTTCCATATAGTCCATCTGTTTCAACCAGGCGTAAATTTTTTTCTTAGCTTCATTACAGGACATGTTGTAGATATGCAGTATTCTATTTATCCGGTTATAAAGGGTTATCGATCTAGACTGAAATTGGTTCCGTGACAAATTTGTGTGGATGTTTAAATTTGGAATAACATTGTATGGATTACGTTTTGCATTAATAATAGGATCAGGAGTTGTGTTTTTGTGAGTTTTTAAGACACATAGAAATATGTATAGCTGCCTTATGGTTAGCACGTTACAGTCTTCATAGATTTTTACGGTACTGTAAGTAGGTTTTACTAGTAATAAAACTTTCAAAATGCATCTTTGGGCGCGTTCAAGTTGGATCAGTTTGGTTTTATGAGTTCCACCCCAGATGGGTAGACAATAGGAGATGACAGACTGCACCAAGGTTTTATAGATTTGTATCAAAAGTTGTCTATCGGAGACATGCCTAAGATATTTAAAAAGCCATATCAGTTTCCTCACACGTGATGTACAGTTTTCAATCTGTTTATGCCAGTTAAGCTGTTGATCAATATATATGCCGAGATATTTAACTGATGAGACTTTTGTTAAGGCGGTGCAGTTGCAGGGAGTAGCCGGGTAGTTATTGCATCCGTGAGCTGTTAATTGAAGGTCAGTCGGTGGTTGGAAACGATTTAAAATAGAGAAAGTCATGTAATTTGTTTTTCCGGTGTTCAGTGTTAATAAGTTATATTTAAGCCACTTTATTACAACTTGTAAACCTACTTCCGCTTTATTGTATACTTCAGCCCAGTTTTGTCCATGGAAAAGGAGGGCCGTATCGTCGGCGTAAGAAACGATGGATGCATTATCAAGTTTTAGGTACTTAGGGACAAATATGCGACCATCTCACCTCTTTAATATGTCTGGCCAACACGGCGAGTGTAGGCAAATCCTCCATTGGCCTCTAGTTAATTATGGAGGGTCTAATTATTGCAGTGGATAATTGATAATGATGATAAATATGGCACAATCCGTATAAAAGTGGCTGAAAATTTTATTCGCAATAAAACTTACATTTTCCTTGTTTGTTGTAAAATGTATAAAACAAAAATGTCAATCTACTAGGGATTGTATACCATACTAAGTAGTGTGTACCAGATGTATACCATACTAAGCTAACGTGTTCTGAAAAAAATATCGGTATTCAGGCCGCTGGGAAACCAGCCAACTAAAAGTCCCCCTCCAAATACTTACAAAGCATATTTTCAAAAGCCTACATAAGCGAATTATGCCTAAAATAAATTTGACGAAATCGCTCAGGAATAACATAATCTAATAACCTTTTTATGGTTATTTAAGCACCTCGCAAACACTGCTGAACGGTAGAAAAAACTATAGAAGAAGACCTCGATCTCGATTTTTATTATAATCAACTATTTTAAGCTACAATCAAACCAACGCGTGCAGATCGCCATCGCCGACGCGATCATAGGCCAATGACAGGTCACGCGTCCTTTGGTCATTGGTTTCTTCAATGAAGGTTTATGTAAATCAAAATATAACAGAGACGCTGACACAAATTGACACAATGTAACATAGAAATCGATAATACTAGGTGCGTAAGACTGTAAATTCTAAAAATATTTAGTTTGAATTGTATTTTCCATCGCCCCTGTTATGTGACAGGGCCTACAACAGGTAGGTGACAGGGCCTACAGCTAAAGCTTTGCTATTGCCATTTAATCCAATCAAGATCATTTTTCAAATCAATTCCTTGGTTATCAATGTGATGTATTCTCTTGACCGTTTAAAGTCCCACTGATTCCACTTCTATGCCTTCGTCTTTCACCGCTAAGAACCAATTTCATTTCTTACGGGAGTAATTTCAGAAAGCGCATAACTTCTAATTAAAATAAAATAAACGGAATTCTGCGAAATAGCCGAAGCCGCTTCGAATACGCACTCTGTCTGGTTATTGTGGGAAATTACCGGGGCCATTAGAATTGCCGTTTTGGGGCAATTTGTTTGTTTGTCCCCGAAATGTCTGTAAATAGCCGCGATTTGTGGGAGACTGAGGTTTGGGGAAAATCTGTTGGAAGTCTAGATTATGTTTACTCGTTAGAATTTGAACAAAGGCAATATTATTATCATCAATTGTGACTTTGAGTTTGCTCGCGTATTCATTGTCTTTGTTTCTCATATTATTATGCTCATTAAGGTTTTGTTTAATAATAAGAGGATGCTTAATTAAACCTCATGAATGAAATTAAATATTCATTTACATAAAACTTGAAGATGAAGTAACGAAGAGCTTTTGGCTGTAGGTAAATATCTTTAACGCGAAAATAAATAAGTGTTGTTGTATGGTTTCAAGTCTTTTTATTATATTTTCTTTAATTTAAACTCCATTTCGTACTTTGTCCATAAATACGCACATCATCCACCAGTTCTATGTAAAGTAAATAAATAAATAAAATATCGCATCGCGTGCAATATCACAAAACTCGTGCCAGCGGTAAGTTTGTTCAGTCTCCATATCCTTTGGTGCTTATTTCTAAGGACTTAGGGTTTAAAATGAGGCGGTCTTCTCTGTATTTGAGTATAACTGTGTTAGGGTGTATTCTGTACTGGACAGTAAACAGTGGGCCCTCGTGAATTATTCATACCATCCTCCTGACCTCTCGTGGAGGACCAAATTTCAGTACGTCGCGTAAGTTCTTTTACCTTTATACGTCAATTTCTAGCGATTTTGATAATCGAGTATCGAACGATCCGTAGGTCAGGGTTTTTATCACTGTTCTTCAATTTACAGCTGTGCATGGTAAATGAGGAAACCAGACATTTCCCAACACTGAAGATTTCAAATAGGTATTTTTGCTTTTTACATTGCCATGCTGAAAATGTATGGTGATAGAAAACTAATTCTAAACTTGACATACAAAAAAGTAAGTTAGGTACTCGTATAAGTAAGTACCTACTTCATTTAAGCATTTATATTACAGAGTGAAAACAATAACTGATCTCACTCGATTACTTCTAAAACTATACAAGATATCGAAATATTGGTTACTGATCCTGAAAGTGCTTCAATCATTCAGCTACAAGAATGTTACCCTAATCTAAAACCATAAATCTGTGCGTGTTTTCATACGTTGTTTGCACAATAACACGTATTTGTTTTCAAAATATGTCACCACTAACGCGGGAAACGTACCGACATACATCACAACCGTCCAAACTACTGGAAACAATAACACCACTTTCATTTATTTCTAATTACGCACACATTCATCAAACTAATTTATGACCCTCTGTTCCTGGCTCTACCAAAAACTGACCCTCCATTTTAAACCCTATTTCTATAAAATTAAGGTGCAGTGCAGTCGGATGATTCTAGTAACTTGAGAGGAACAAACAACGGCATGTCAAGCTTGACACAGTACCTCTTATGTACTTCTAATAAGGATAATTTTACAGCAGAAATGTAGATTCTGATGTGCTGTGGACGGTACATTGAAATGTGGGGCCTTTGAAAACTTTTGGTCACCCCAAAACAAAGGACAACTAATTTAAAAAGTTCCCAACACGCAGTTTGGGGTTAATTACGCTTTTGTTACCATAGAGTACTCTAGTACAGTGTAAATAATAGAATATCACAACAGAAGGTTGAAATATTACTCTGTGCGTTAAAATAGTTACGTCACAACAGAGTTATTACACAGTAGATATATGAGCTAAAGCAGTATGGAAACTTAGCCCTTTCGGCGAGTTAAATACCTACACTTCAACTGAGTGTTAGGGTTGGCACTCTTGATCTTTATAAAATTAATAAGGTTCTGACTTACTAATTTATTAAAACGTTTATTTAGGTTTTTTAATTATCAAATACCTAATGGAATAAATTAATTGACTAAGTAGTTAACAAAAAATAAAACATTAATTAGGTTCTATAATGATCGAATACATAATCGAATAAATTGATTAAGTACCTACTATTAGAGGCCGGTAGAAGATATTCTATTCTCATATATAAAATACCGGATACTTACTGTCACATAGCTATTGCCTCATTTTAAATACAGTTCATCACTTAGCACAAAAGCGCGCGGAGCAAATTACTTTATCAAATAGAACACATTAAATTGTTAAAAAGCGTAATTACGTAATTTAAAAAGAACTATTAAAAAAACAGGTGTAAGCACTTTATTTAAAAAGTAATATTTAAATCATTTTTTACAATTCAGAATTATTACGAAGTTTAAAAAATGAAAGTTCTGGTTTTGAAGATGCCGAGTTCAAGCAGCCGTATACCACGCAATACACTCGTGGCATGTTTTTTAAAAATACAGCGGACAGTGCATATGTTACGGTTAATGTGATAAATTGAAAATTATGAATAATCGCCGGTTATTATGAATAATTACCGACAGTTGAGGTAAAAGTAATAAATAAATTACATTTATCAGATATTATTTAATAATGTAACCTTAGTACTATGAAATATCATAAAATAACAATAGCTCATGTAGGTATAGTGCTTGTGTACAGCCACACATTTTGAATGTTTTGATATCATATATTAATATAATTTGGCATAATAAGTTTCGACTGTTTTTTGCGTAACATTACTTTGCCATAAAGGCCATAACTTATTGTTTTGATTTAAAGTGAAAAATAGGTTAAGGTGCGGCGGGGGTGGCCCTTGGGCCACCCCTAAGCCGCCTATTTAGTTTTATACACACATAAATGATCTCATATTAATCACATTTACCAAATCATGCGGTAATTATTCATAATAACCGGCGATTATTCATAATTTTCACATTTATCACTTTGACCGTAACACATACAATAAAATTATTATTAAAAACACAACGCGCGCGACACTCGCGACGGATGGACTGCGAGGTTCGCTTAGAGCTCGTGTAAAGCGTGCGTCTGTGTGCGTGAGTCTGATTTCGAGCGTTTGTATGAAGCTTCCGTACTGTTTGATTTATCTACTGTGGTTATTATGATAGATGTCGGCAAAAGTTACCTTGCTAGATCGGCATTGACTTGTCTTTTAAAGCTAAGTTAATAAAGTTGCCTATTTTTCCCTCAAATGGGCTCTATTAAATCTGTGCTATTAACAACAAAATTATAAAATCTTGTTAAAAGGAAAACTCGGTCACTCCTACACACTATCGCCCTTGTAGTTTTAAAATGATTGAATTTTTTAATATCTGTGTAAATACTAACACATTTATTGAGAAAGTTAGTATGTAGTTCCGTAGCTTAGTACAAAGGTACAAACTAACTAAAGTTTATTAAAATCTACGCATGGTTACGAATATACTTTTTTTATGACAGTAGGTATTTCACCTATTCTTCTACTTGACATTTTCCAGAGCTATAAAAGTGCTTCAAATACTTCAGTATCCCTTTCACTAATAACTAATTGGCAGTAAAAACTTAGGGGTATCAGAACAGCTTTAAACTCGGTTAAAACTTGGTAACTTATATACGAAATTACTATTGTAGTGTTCAATTAGGCCATCGGAAATTATGATGGCTCGTTAAAAATTTAAAACAAATAAAAACTTTTATTATTACCACCATTTTCTTTAGTTATAATTAATCGTTGTCTGCCATCTGTTGTCTCTGTTGTTGTCGTTAATTTAAGTATTATTAATATTAGTTTTGTAGTTTTTTTTTTAACGTTGTTCCCTGTAACCCTGTAACCCTGTATTTTAATTTAAGTTTTAAGTTTTTTTTATGCATAACAAGGCAGGTATTTGACCGCAATCGCACCTGGTGTTAAGTGAGATGCAGTCTAGGATGGTACATTTATCAGCCCTGTAAGTGGCTATTCACTCTCGCCTTGAAAAAGCCTGAATTGTAGTGCTCGAAATACATATAGGAATAGGTATACAAATTGTATTTTCATTGTTTTAATAAACTATTTGTATTTTGTATAAATAAGTACAGTCAGCCAGTTTAATTCAAGGAAACTTTTAGAAGTACTTTTAATAACAAACATCAAACTGAACTTTTCATAATAATTATTATCTTTCACAAAGAAAGGATCTGCCATAAAAACATCATATACCTATTGAAACCTGAATCCAGAATTCAATATAAATAACTAGGGAATATGAAACTAGGACAGCTAAAATCAAGTATACACAGTTCTCATTCGATTTTCAACCTTAGTTACTGAAGATCAGAATTCAAATTCTACTGGAGGTATATTTCAATACAACACCTGTTGTAAAGTCTGTCCTTTTGTCACTGGAACTGCAAATTTCCTGAAGTTGGAGGATACACTTTCAATAAACTTTATTAACACGTCAGGTAAATATGGGGCGATTTATTAAAATCTAAAGTCAGGAGTTCAGGATTCAGGATATCACAGACTGAAGGGGTAAAGGAAAATCACTTTTGATCTATTGTATTTCGGTACTATACTGTACTAGATCTATTGTAGGTATATCAATAGGAGACGTAACAGCGCAGTTAATTGACATCCTATATAGCAGCTGTCAAAAAATATGTAATGTCACTTGTAAGTTTTTGAGAGTTGACTTCTTTTGTTTTCTGACAGATTGGAAGGATTTCAAGAAAGAAAGAGAAAATTCGGGAAAAAATACGGATCCTTAATATTCTGAACATGTGTAGTAGCATCACGTAGAATACCGCAGATAAACTGTGTGTTATAATTTTAGGTTCTACCAGAGCATGACATAAATTATGCTGAGTGGTTGCCATTTTGATTCTTAACTACCTACATCTTAATGTTTATGAACCAAATAATCATTTTTCTTGTTCCTCTATTACATTAATTTTCGCCCATCACCTATTAACACGGTAAATTGCTACAGAAAAGACGTCATTGTACCAATATGACAAATTACAGGGCGCGAGCTCGTAAAGCGTAAGATCGCCTATTGCCAGCCAGCCAGTCGTAAAGATAAGTGAATAGTCCGACGGCCACCATCAAATAATATAGCAATGGGGAAATGTACTTCGGTTGTGGATTTGGGTCAAAGCAGCTGCAATACAATCAAATTCTAATACTTTAACCCCCGTATTCACAAACGATGCTTGCTTACGTGAAGCAGCAAATCGAACGCACAGCGTTGAATAGAGCTCTGTGATTGGTTCGTGTGTCACCCACGCGTACTGTGAGACCTCATAGTAATGTTTGTGAATACGGGCGTAAGTATTTAGGTTCCTTTCACGGCAAATATAGCTTGCACTACCACCACTTCTAATCTCTACTTCACTATAAAAAACAATTGACTGATGTGAAGAAAATGATAAAATTTGAAAACCGAGCTATGACAAAAGACGAGAGATCTAAAAACCATAAATAGAAGGAAACAAATACTTTCTCTATGTGGAATAGGTTCCATTTTCCCGCAACACAAAATCTTAGAAATATTTTTCTTTTTTGCAAACCCCTCAAGTTCAAGTCTTTCCAGCCAGCTTTTAAAGTTTTTTCTACTAACATTTCAATTTATAGCAAGGGAATACATTTTTAATTCCTTCGTGCATTATTCACACACCGACATGCTTCATCACGTTTTATTTTTTAATCCTCTTTAACAGCATTTTTTTTTCTATTTTAGGTAGATAAGTGAGGGATTGGGTAATTTTATTGATTTCTTTCAAGCGGCACAAATTATCTCCTTGTAAATTAAAAACAACGGTAAATTAAACGTTTTAAATATGTTCTTACATCTTTTCAAAACTTCAACCACAACGCCACCTCCCGTGATTGCAATCATAATCATCACAAAACGTAGCATCAACTTATTTTCCTTTGTTTTTCTTTTCTGGCAAGTTTTCATTACGGCCAGCATTCTCAAACTCTAGTTTCTCGAGGGCTGAATAAACAAATCCAGGTTGAGAGTGTTCCCGTGTCTCCGGCAATTTGCTACGCGCTCGATAAACATTTTACAACGAAAATCGATCCGCCATGTTGGTTAAGGTTTTGACTACGAAAGGTGTCATCATCAACAGCCCTTTACAGTCCACTGCTGGACTATGAGCCTCCTCCACTATAGTATACACGAAAGGTGTACAGTCGACAAAACAGGCTATAGTCTGGTTACAATTATTTCGTAACCAAACTAATTTCTGATTTGTCAACATACATTACACTAGCTGACTCGGCGAATTTCGTACTGTAAATAAAAGTTGTCATTGTTAAATCTACGATATAATAAGTACAGTCGCGGAATGAAAAGGTTCGTCAGTTTTCAAATTGATTCCTTCAACGAATCGCGAGCACATATTACCTTTTGAAACTATGTTACAGAATAATCTCGAGTTAGAGAAAATAATCTTTAACTGTTAGTCGGTAAAGTTCAAAATTATTCAGATTAAAGTTGTTTGACATTTATCTTGTCAAGAAGATTATTATGATTGATAAACTAAAACCTTCTTGTTGGTTCAACCTGCCATTATTATTTGTATTAAATAAAAAAAAATACATTTTGTAACATTGCACTGATGGGATAGAAAAATAAGCAAAACCTTCTTCGTTAGCAAACGTCACATTTATTTAAATGTTAGCAGCATTGTTTCTTGCACTGTTATGTTGGCAGGTTTGACTCTTACAGTACCTAGTGCAAGCGAAAACCGACACTAAGGTGACGAACCTTTTCATTCCGCGACTGTACAAATCGTAATTTCAATTTATGAACGTATCCTGTTTGACACCTTTAATATTTGACATTAGCTGGCTCGGCGGAGTAAATATGTAATTTTTAATAAATAATAAAATATCGAAGTTTCTTGACTAACTTTTTTATATTTTACAGCAGAAAAAATGGATTCTAATGGTGAAAGAATTTTTGAAATCGGTCCAGCGGTTCCGGAGCCTGTTCCCTTAAAACAAACAAACAATAAAATATTTTCCTCTTTATACCTAATCTCAGTGTCGATCAACAAAATATGCCAGTGTTTTTCTTATTGCTAGGCTGAAAGGAAAATAGGAACATTCGAAAATAATGCAAAACGATTTTTCTGTCTTAATATTTGATTAATTCAAAGATTTTATTGCTACAAAAACAAATGGAATTTCAATTAAACAAAAAACTTTGTACGTGGTCGTCATACAGCACGATTCATAAAATTACAGCCTTTCTAATTGGCACCAAATAAAAGAATGGTTTCTTTGTTTCAGGCGAAGCTGAATATATTTTAATACAACGTTATATTTTTTGGTTGATTAGTCACTTGATAAAGTTTTCCTAGAAAAACGGCAAAATATTATATTTTTCCCAAGAGAAAGTACCGTGGCTTACCTAATACCAGGAAAATGTATTGATAATAATGAGAAAAGATATTATTAGGTAATATTTACGTGAGCATTATGGAGGGGTAATTGGATGAATAAATTATGATTGTCTTGATTGATTTTTATATTCTACTCTACCAATCGGCAATCTTGAGTTTTAGCGCGACTAATATACAACAACATTTTTTTTTAATCCACAACGAGGAAGCTCTTGGCCTGTATCTCACTCACCTGATGGTAAGTGATGATCACGCCGAAGGTGGAAGCGAGCTTCACCCGGAATCCTCAACCACGGAGGAACTGGCTATCTTACCTCTAACTGCCGGAACACAACAATGCTGTTAACATTGTTGTTATGGCGAAAGACTTAGGTAAGATGGTGGTTGCTAGCCGGGCGAACTTAGAACAAGCCCTACCACCAACCAAACCGAACAGAAAAATCTGCTCCCACTGGGAATCGAACCCGGGACCTCTGCGTCTGAAGCAGGTGGTCTTACCACTAGACCACAGAGGCGGACCAGATCGACGGTCCACCTAGTAGGAGGCCTGCCCACGCTACGTCTTCCAGCCCGTGGTCGCCACACGAGAACTTTTCTGCCCCAACGGCCATCGTCTCTACGAGCCACGCCCACTGCCACTTGATGTTAGCAATTCTGCGAGCTATGTCGGTCACTTTGGTTCTCCTGCGGATCTCCTACAATACCTATACTAGCTTTATTTATAGGATTCAGTCAGAGCCACAATCGCGTCGCACCCTGTAAACACCGTACGCCGCATACCTACTCCACAAATTCTGTTTGCCGAAACTTTCCCTTTCTGTATTTTTATTATTATTTAAATGCGGCCTTAACAAAACGCGCTTATAAAAGCGAAATGGTGTATCCAAAGTTTGGCTGCTTTAAATAAAATTGTTGTTATATTTTTTGCCATCGCCTTATCCGGCATAACTTTGGAAGACATCTGTTTCTGTGAACAATGAAAGTTTCGCAGTAAAAAGGCTGATAAAACGTCCACATTAAAATGGGGCTAGTGTTTGGGAACGACAAAAACTTACAAGCAGCCGTTAGCTAGGAAGGGATTCCATGGAACATGAGGTGGCAGCACACATAAAACGTGCTGTATGTGTAAATTACGAGTAGATTTTTAAGCGATTTCTTTTTCAAGTCTAATTTAGAATGTAACGTAACTTTTTTTATCTACAGAGGCGCTTGGGCTACATGTCATCAGATAGAAAGTAATGATCAGGCCGAAGGGTGTCACAAAAGGTGGTTTAAACGTAACAAAAGTAAAAAGCATTTTAAGAAGCGCCTCTGTAGCATTATTGCTGTCACTTAAAAACTTGTGGACTAATAAAGAAATAATTCTTTTGTGACGATATTTTTGAAATTTTCCATGCATTTCAAATAAAACACATCATCAGCATCATCATTATTTCAGCCACAGGACGTCTACTGCTGAATATAGGCCTCCCCCAATGATTTCCACATCGCACGGTTGGTAGCGGCCTGCATCCAGCGCCTTCCTGCTACCTTTATCCCACGTGGTTCACGTGGGTGGACGTCGCACGCTGCGTTTTCCAGCCAAAGTTGAAGCAAGTATATTTTTCCAGGTAAGTATAGTGCTTTACGCCTCGAATGCAAAACCACTGGCGGTTATAGATCAAGTTACGGATATGGAGGTACTTCTAATCTTTTGTCTTACTTCTTCTGGTATAACCTTTTCCTGTTTTGCAATTGTTAATTAAAGTTGAAGCAATAAAAAGTTCTGAGTGTTCTGTAACAATAGGGAGAGGGCATACTTTTATTTGTGTTTTTATCAAATGGAAGTATATTTTATAACGTAGACCTACATCTGTATACCTTGCCTACAACGTAGATATTAATTTTCATAAGACTGCTAAGTGAAAGTTATTAAAACATACTTTAATGAAGCAAAACCGTATGATATTTACAATTTATTTTTCATTAAGCAATAAACGAAAGCTTAGCTAAATTCAAACTTGTAATATCGTCTTTATTAGAATTAAAATCAAACTAGACTTAATTGAGTCGTGCTATTTAATTTAATACAAGTGACAAGGCGAAAATAATTAAGAAACTTGAGAAAGTCTTGAAGACTGAAGGTTTGTACTGAAAATACCTTTATTAAATAACCTTGCACAGCGTCTTGTTTTATTTATTTTGAACGTCAACTTAGTTATTTCTAGTTCGTGTCTTAGCAAAATAATTCGATGCTATTTTGTTTTTTATAGAGGGTGACTTGTAACGAGTGAACACTCTTGTAAGGGATTATAATACAGGTCATTTTCAACCAATTCAGTTATGTAATATGCCTAGGCAAGTCAACCATTTATGAGATACTAGCTTTGCTTGCGACTTTGTACGCGTGAAAATAGTTTGGATAACATTTTCCGTTTTTGCTAAAGAAACACATTACAGAAATTAATACATTAAAAAAATAATTTAAAAATTATGCCAAATTGGCTTCCACTCAGCATACGACAGCTGTGACAATTTTCTTTACCTACTGCTACGCTCCTATTGGATATAAGGTAATGTTATATAGCCTAAAACCTTCCTTGGCAAATAGGCTATCTAACATATTTTTTCAAATGGATCAGTAGTACCTGAGATTGCCCGTTCAAGCAAAAAAAAAACAAACTCTTCAGCTTTATTATTATTAGTAAGAAATTTTAATTTTATGTCGAAAAATTCGCTTCTCTCGTTACAAGCCACCCTGTATAACGCTTTCGTTAAGAATACGAGCTGCAACCATCGTCTCAGATTGTATTAGATGCTGGATAAGGATCAAAGGCCACTATTCGACATTCGGAAGGGTATCGCCCTTCCCTAAATACAGTCGTTTGGCTCGATAGAGTCCTAATCAATTATTTCTCATCTAGACTAAGAGCTAGTGAACGCCAGACCTACGTCATTTTATAAGAGCTGAAAGTTTGTCAGCGTATGCTCCCAACATAGGATATAATGTTGGTGAATTATGAAGTTTGGGTCATGGTGGCTTTGGGAGCTACCCTAAAAAAACTGTCTGGTAAGGAGTTGGAACTGTCAAAACTGTCTGGCTTTTGGGGAAAATAGTTGTAATTATTACCCAAATATTATACCTACATAAAAATCAGATTTTATGGTAACATAACGTAAGTCTAACTTTTACGGTGGCTTTTTCTGTATATTCAATAGACTGTAATTCTACTAACGTTATACCATAAAATCTGACTTTTATGTATAATGTATCCTATTTTGGGAGCATACGCTGAGAAACTTTCAGTTTTTATAAAATGTAGTAGGTCTGGCGTTCACTAGCTCTTAGTCTAATCCTTTTTTTAGGGCCGTGACTTTTTATTGAGCCATTTTGAGCGGTCGTGGGTACATCAGACTACACTTTGGCTTTAAGCGGATAAGTGACCATTTTGATTAGGGCTCTATGTATGTAAAAGAGCAATTGAAACCACAACTTCTGTGTAATTCCAAATTCTATCGTTGAAAAACCCAATTCGTTTTCAATTCAATTGAATATTTTCTACTTTCTTGGAAACATGTAGAAAGAGCAAAATGTAGAGTATAACACGCTCACCGGCTTGTTGGACTGACGGCGTCAAGAAAATAGCTGGCAACGAAATACAAAGCTAGTAAATTGAGCTGGCAAATAAGGCATACCTACTACACAATATTCCCCTAGTGCTTGGTAGTTATACAGGGTGATTGGGATACTTGATTTTTGTAAGCTTTTTTTTATTTTCACTGGACATAATTTGTTGCTATCTCTAGTATTATCTATAGATATCTCTAGTATTACTCCTTTCAAGGAATATGTCGATTATATCCCTGTCGCGCATACAGGCGTGTTTTGATAGCTTATGAAAAGATGACTTGACAAACTTGGGACAGTCCGGCTTCTTGGGACAGGCGTCCTTGCGGCAGATCATGTTGACCTCGGGAGGGTTGCCAGGTTCAAAAACACAAAAGCCGGACTCTGTCCTTCATTTGGCGGGACATTTTACCCTAAAAGCCGAACACACCTTTTTAATAGCTAACGTACCATATTACGGGAGGGGGGGGGGGGGTGCAATTAGCGTTATAGCTCATGAGTGGGTACTATCATCTTTGAATGAACATTATTCTGTGGCTCGAGTTTCGACTGCCGCGGCAGCCACATAAAAAGCTTAACAAAAGCTGGACAGGCCGGATAAGACAATATTTGGCCGGACAAGTCCCTAAAAAGCCAAACTTGTCCGGCTAAAACCGGACACCTGGCAACCCTACTTGGGACAGCAGCCGCTGTTGTTTAAGACGTTAAACTTTTAATTCTGATATAATTAGCAACGATTAACAGTGATGACGCACATTTGCAATCTCCACCATTACACAAATGACGTCATTTATCTCTAACCCCAATCAAGACTGATACGTCTACGTCCTTTAACTCAATACCTGGACGTGAAGGATAGATAACTGGCTGCCATCATTAACACTGCGTTCTATCAGCAGAGGCAATGGACGGGTGCCTTCAATGGCGAGCTCGTTACTCCGACCTCCTTTACCACATGGTAGGGAAGGACAGAGACAGCATTTATTGCATTGCTACGAAAAATAAAATTACAACATTCGTTAATCATCAGGCCACAGGACGTCCACTGCTGAACACAGGCAATGATTTCCAGAACTAGCCTGCATCTATCCAGCGTCTTCCTTCTACTTTCTTCCTTTACATCTTCATTGAGGGACTCCTAATTCTTAAAAAAATTAAAAAAACTATTAACAGCAACGATTAACAGCGTTGACGCACATTTTCAATTTCCACCATTACACAAATGACGTCATTTATCTCTAACCCCAATCACAGACTGATACGTCTACGTCCCTTAACTCAATACCTGGGCGTGAATGATAGATAACTGGCTGCCATCATTAACACTGCGTTCTATCAGCAGAGGCAATGGACGGCCGCCTTCAATGGCGAGCTCGTTACTCCGACCTCCTTTACCACAGGGTAGGGAAGGACAGAGAAAGCATTATATTGTAGGTTTGTTTGCATTGCAAAGACAAAATCCGTCAGCACTATTTTCAGCCAACGGACGTCCACTGCTGAACATAGGATAGGCCCAATGATTTTTAGATTGATAGTTGGAAACGGCCTGCATCCAGCGTCTTCCTGCAACCTTTATAAGGTCATCAGTCAACGTGGCGTCCAAGGGTGACTCTTAATTGTTAAAATTCTTCAATTTATTTCAGAAGTAGGTACCTACTTATTATGCCAAATAATACAATAATTTAATTATTTAACAACAGTTGCCTGTAACAGCCAGTAACTTCATACACTGGAATCAGTTATTTCAGTTTGTATATTCAGTATTTTCAATCATTGTATGAATAAAATGTATTGTATGATTGAGTATGTGTACCTATATTGTATGTCATAATGTTTTTTTTTTTATTTCTGTCTTACCATACCATGTCATATTGTCCTTAGGGTACTATTTTATCCTACTTTTGGTACTTTCTGTTTGTAATGTGTGTTTCTGTTATGCAAATAAACGTTTTATCTATCTATCTATCTATCTAAAAAGTTCCTTTAAGAAGTATAAACGTAAACCTAGCTAATTTCAATTCAAAAAGGGTTCGAGGGTTAGTTTTGTACATAATTTAAGTGGCTCTGTTCTACCTACTCTGTATGCTAGGATTGAGACGAGCACACAAACTAGATAAAGACCTGGCTCGCAAATACATGTTCATAACTGCGCTTACATGCTCTATGTACACCCTGAAATCTGTGTGATCCAAATAAGGTCCTTAAAACAATGCAACACAGACCAAACTTGCATAAATCTGTTAGGGAAGCTGTTCCTTTGACTATTCTGACTGATATAACCATTATACTTAAACGTTCACGTAATAAGGTTTAAAATTGGTTACACCGTTTGTGGCATACTGTACTGTCTGGCCAGCCCTGTTAGAATATTAACATGAAATCGGTAATATGATTTTGCGTCCAATTTTGATTCGATATTCAGTACGGTTGGAAGAAAGTTTCGAATCACACGATAATTTATGATGTGTGTACTTTGGCTCTACCTTTCATAAAACTCATTTGTTTTTGCAAGAAACTTTTTAAAAACCCCATTTACACGTCTCAGTATTAATCCTACCACTACTTCGGGACAATAAATGGGCCAGTGCTAAGAAAAAGCAGCCAAGAAACTCAGTCACTATTGTCAGCTCCTTGCTCCTCCTCCTCCTTCCAATGGTTTACAGTCATTATATCATAACTATGTATAGGTATAAATACTGATGCGAGCTAGGCATTTAAACATCCCAAATGTATTGATCTTTTTTAATAATCATCGACCTTTATAGTAGCCCTTTTTCATTATGGTACTTTTAATAATGCTTTTACCTAATTTAGGAATAGGCAATTATACAACAGCTTGTGGTAATTTTTTGAAGACTTTAATGCATTTTCCCATAAATGAATTACCAGTCTGATGCAGTCTGAAATGTAACATAAAGTATTGTGTAAAAAAAAATTGGAAAAAAACATTGCGCCCGTGAAAAACCGGGAAAAAAGAGAAAAGAGAAACTCCATTTTCCCTCTATCCTTACGGCTCTTTTGTATCCCCACAGGTATAATTTATAAAACTAGTTTGACTTCTGCAGATCAAGTTGGTTGTTGTCTAATTGCGGCCGCTTTAGTACGTTATTCTGATTCAATTGGAGTTAGCTAACTTCGAGTTCCGCAAGCGAATTAGCAAGGAACATTGGCTAGTTATATTTATTAAAATATAAATACAATTGTTGGAAAAATTATGTAGTTTCTTGTAAAGACAAATACCTATAAGCCGAAAAGCTACTCGTACCACTAGAATTAGGTCTAGCTCTATTTTATAAACGCGATAGTAAAAAATAATGCGAGAGTGTGTCTTTATTATTTTTGTCTTGTCCTAATATTCCAAAATTAACATACATTTCTTTCCTTACCTTCCTCCACAGGACAGGCAATGCCTAGTGTGGAGGTCTTTCATTTAGTTATTGTATTGTTTGATTCTGGCAATAAATATTTTCATTTTCATAACATACACTTACCAAAGTGTTACCCCCTTACTAATAAAAAGTTACACAGTTGTTGAACACTGTTTTAAAATGTCATTTCCATACAAAACGTCACTTTAAAACACTGTTCAACGAGCGTGTAAGTTTTATTAGTAAGGGTGTAAGTCTTTAATGGCAGACCTAATAACAGAAACTGAAAAGTGTTGCATGTCTATTTTAAATTGAAATTAAGCTCAGACCTAAATGTTTTAAATGAAAAGGTTTTAAAACTTAGTTCCTCGCCTGAAACCTGTGAGATTGTAACTCATTATAATTTTAACCCTTTAATGCTAACTGGGTTAACCTGATGGATGTCAGTTACCGCAAAATACATTATCCGTTCGCGAGCCGGTCCCAAACAAACAATGACGTAATAAAAATAAAAATCCTCTTTGTGTGTTGAGCCCTTTTGCTAATAACGAGGATAAATACAGAAAAGATATGGTTCATAACCGGGCCAGTGTCAGATTTAGGTTACTTAGGTTTGAGGATTTCTTATCTGAAGGGGCTAACATGACCTTATTATTATGCCTCCATCCTCTCAGTAAGTCTTTCAACACCCCTGTCAGTTCTAAAATAAATCTTGAGCATCGTATGTTCTTGATTCCAGGCAAAACGTCGTCAAACTTGTTAGTACACCGTAGATAGAAAATCCTTCAAATTGACGTAACTAAAAAAATTTTAGAACCTAAGTTATTTTTTCTGAAACTCAAGAAAGCGGCCAAGAATGCTCTTAATATTTTGATTACATAAGTGTCAACTTCCATACACAATCTTCTTCTTATCTATTCTTCGCTCTATCAATTTATTGCATCGTCTAGCTAGATATTTTTTTAAGACTCTTATAAAAAACAAAGAAGTCCCAAATTCCTAAATATTATATCTTAAAATCTTAATTAACTAAAAAGTTAACGCCCCATTAGCAATGGCCTGCGAAGAGAAATAAACGTAATGACGCCGAAAATTAACCTGTAAAAATATTAAGAACAATTAACGTAATTAATCGAAATTAATTCCTTTGAGGGTTAAGGGATTAAGTGGCCGAGCTGTAATAGCAACTAGAATGGCAACTGATCGCTTTCAACGTAAAGCTCACCTTTACCACATAATTAACTTGACTTAACGTCCTATGTCCCCTAGATGGGGCAGAGGGCGTCCACAACAGTCTTCCATCGCGTTCGGTCTTGAGCTTCGCGCTTGCTCGCTCGCTCCAGGTTTTGCCGATTTTCTTCGCCTCGTCTGCTACAGTGCGCCGCCAATTAAGTTTGATTTGCGCACCGCAGCGACCACGTTTGCGCAATTATTAACAACCTACAAAATTCCTATATATCCTTATTATAATCGAAATATCTTCATAGAATCTCCCTAGCTTGCTTATTTATAATTTCAGCCATAGGACGTCCACTGCTGAACATAGGCCTCCCCCAATGTTTTCCATGTTGATCGATTGGTACCGGCCTGCGTCCAGCGCTTCCCTGCTAACTTTATGATGTCGTCGGTCCACCTCGTGAGTGGACGTCACACGCTGCGTTTTCCAGTACGCGGCCTCCATTCCAGAACCTTGCTGCCCCATCGGCTGTCAGTTCTGCGTAAATCAAATTAGGTATTTTATTAGTATGTAGGCCTTTTTCAGGGCATTACACACAAAATTTGTTGTGTGGTAGGTTATTCTTGTAAAAAAAATCTAAGGCTGAGTTGCACCACCTAACTTTAATAGTAACTTTTACGATAACCGGTGTGTTTTGTAAGTTTGACAGATTTTTGACGTTTGTCAGAGTTAAAGTTAAAGTAAGATGGTGCAACCCAGCCTTATAATATTTGGCGAGTCACGTCATAGTTATGACGTCACATGTCACCCAGCATCCATTTGCATTTCCTTCACGTAATGGGCCCGGTGTCTTTACGGATAATTTATAGCGATTGTTTGGGTGCAATTAGAAAGCTGTACCGTGACGGGGGTCGAACCTGGGAACGTCGCCGCATTACCTGCGGTCATAATTTGATTTATGTTTGATGCCATTTTGTAGACTTGTTAATTAGGTACGTTAACTACATTAAGGCTGAGTTGCACCATCTTATTTTAACCGTAACAATGACAATAACCGGTGCTTTTTGTATGGAGTTTGACAGATTTATGACGTTTGTCAAAGTCAAAGTAAGATGGTGCAACCCACCCTAACTAATTTTACTTGGAGTTTCACTGATTCCTAAAAAATATACAAAATAAGGTTGCTAATTTTTTTATTACGATCGACCTTATCTGTCCTCTCATCATCATCTTTTCCTATCTAAGACCTAGACAACCAAAATTTCATTGTATCTGGTAGATAAGTTTCTAACAGACTATTTAGAATTGTCTAGACATCAACTGGTAAAACAAGATTTTGGTCTGCCTTACTGTCTTACCTACTGGCATGGACCTATAAAAAAAGGCGGACGGAACTCGCGCTACAACAAAACTGTGACGCAAAATTTTGGCGTTTGTCTATTGTGTGAGTGAATTTAGGGATGCCATGTTAGCCAAAACATTTTACCCATTTATTTTAAGAAAAACATAGATCGGCAGATGTTACTTGGAAATGTAGACAGAGTTATTCCGTGCCATTTTAAAAGGATCAAAAGGTGAATGCGTTGAGGTAGGCGCGAAATTTTCAATGTTCAAATTTTCTTACATTGTTTGCAAGTCAGTGTGTCAGGGTATGTACATAATGTTGATCAAAAATGATTCACGCAGTTACAAATTACGAATCTTGTGTACATTATAATCATATCTTATGCATCATCAATATATAATTATTATCTCTGATATATTTTTTTTTACATACAACCTGACACTGACTTGCAATCAATGTAAGAAAATTTGAATTTCGCAGTTCCACATTTTTGGGAAGGATCAAATTTGCCTATGAAAATATATCCCATTAAAACACAATTATTATGATAAATTATTTTATTTCCATAGTATGCGTAATAAATAACTAAAAAGTCCTAAAATTATTATTAATTTCCCATATTTCGGGTAACTTTCCCACGTAAATAACTGAGAACACTGGTCTTTGACGTATTATTTTTTCGAGTGAATGACGTTTGATTTCAATTAATTTCAATATTTTAATGTCGGGAAATAAGTGATTGGATTATTATTTTGCCTGTGAAATGTGATTCCTTAATTTTTGTTTGTTCGAACAGAACGGTTTTTACACAATTTCATCACACAAGACATGTCGTATTCGTGTTGTTTTTTCGCTGCTTAAATGTGTCAACTGTGTGAAGTTTGCACTCGAAGTGGTGTATCAGGGTGTGAATGTGTGCGTGCCGGCCTGTACGTACAGGCAAGCTGGTGTATCCTAATGTCACAGTATTTTGTTGATGAGAATCCGTCCGACTTTTTTTATAGGTCCATGCCTACTGGATAATTTCATAAATAGTTATTTAACTATTTATGCATTTGGCTGATTCCATCAATAATTTATTTTGCCTTTATAAAACTGTTTTATAATGCTCGTATATTTAGAATAGAATCCTTTGATGCCTTGCACTTTTGGAAAACGGCATTCAAACCGAGAGCCTCAAAATATAGACTTTTGAAAAATTTCCCTAAATATTTGGGAGGCGTTGACATTTGAATACCGTCTGCAGAGGCTAAGAGTAGCCACAGCAAAACAAGAACAACCAATTTATCCCGCTACACTTTCCCACCATTGAAACTCCTGTATAGCCAGGATCTACAGCTCGCCCTCCAATGAAACCCAACCAGTGAAGGTTGAGTAATCCCAGGGATAGCTAACTGCCTAAAGAACAACCAGGCGGGATCGTTAGTGACAGCCAAATGACGTCCACTGCTGGACAAAGACCTCCCCCAAGGATTTCAACAACGACCGGTCCTACGCTGCTCGCATGATCCTTACTAAACTATTCTTATAAACACCTATCTAATTTAACAAAGTAACTTTGTTTCTGTTGCTTTTTCACGCTGTAATCATTGAACGATTTACTTACATGCATGAAATATGATTTAGCTTAAGACCTAGGGAAAATCGTTGAAAAGTTTTCATCACGGTTTTTGATAAAGGAACACGCGTGCGGAAAAGTGTTTCTGTGGCTGAAATTCACGCGGGTGAAGCTACAAGAAAAGGTTCATTTAAAAAAGAATTCACCCGCTAATGGTCTGGCCGTTTTATTTTTCTCATGGCGCAAAGCTAAAACCTCCGTAAAAGAAAAACCTCATTAATAAAGCCTAAGGGAACGCGAGAATTCCCGCGAATAGAAAGGTACTCGTTAACTTTACTTAATGAACGCGCTTTAAAAAGCCAAGGAAAGTAGGAGACCCACAGCTAGCTTGTTATTCATGTGGCGCTACTCCAGCTATGGCGGTTTAACTGTTAAATTAATGCTAACAGGTAAGAGAAGCAAATGAAATGAGAAACCCGGTCGCGGGTTTGAATGCCAGAGAAAATGTCAAATCATTGGCGCCGTAGAAAACGCTTGAAAAAAAAATCTATGAAGATTTTAGTTCATGAAAGTAGCCGCTAGGAGTGCTGGTTTTTACGCAGTCACTAGCACACCTAACGTAATCTCGTGGTAAGGTGACAGGGCTACCGTATTTGCGCTCATCAGTTGTACGCCACTGTAAAGTAAGATACTGTCACTCGCTGGTAGTAGCAGCTAGTAGTCAGAGTCAGTAGCGCCAACTGGTATTGAAGGAGGATTATCGCACCAGGACGGCGCCTCTGTAGAGTAAGGTTTTAATTAAACCTTTCCAATATTAAAAAAAAAAAATGTTCCATTTAGCCTAGGCGCAGACCACCGACTTTTAGTTGGCCGATAATTGGTTCGGGCTGTTAATAAGTATGGGCATGTATGAAAGTGCGCACATTACACGGATTTGGTATCGGCCGATTCTTCATACAAATTAGAATCGTGCCCAACTATCGGCCAACTTAAAGTTGGTGGTCTGCGCTTAGTCTTAGGGCGACAAATCGCTATCAGAAATATGACCACAAATATGACGTCGCATAGAGATTACGTCATGCTAATAAGCAGACGTTAGTCATATGATAAGCGACAGCACTAATAAAATAGTCATGACGTCATCATAGCTCTAGCGTTTACAAGGTTAGAAGAATGTTCTGGATAATGACCACGCTCCTTTATACGCGCCATTATGATCGGTCATGCTAAATTAGGCTTAATGCTTACGTAAACAGGGGTGAATATTTTACATGCTTGACGACTGTTTGTAGCACTGTACGCGTCGTTAGGTAAAATACTTCTTCCTGATAAGGTAGATGAGGTACATTTGTCCGAATGTTGGGAGGGCAGTTTCCATCCCCTGGAAATTGTAGATTGTAGTACACACCTACATGTTTCACCAGTATTCATTTATATTACTATGAGGTCTCACAGTGCGCGTGGACGCACGCACGGGGTCCCTAAAATCATATAGACAATACTTAAGTGAGTGCGGTACCAATCACAGCGCTCTAATCACTTCGTATAGCGTTGCTGCTTCACTTGTGCAAGTATCGTTTGTGAATACGGGTGTAAGGTGCCTTTATGTTTCGTTCTTAGGTTTTGTAGCGTTCAAATAAGTATACGTTCCATTTCATACACCTTAGCTTTTCTTCATTGCCATAATATCGTTCGTTCGTTCGTTTCAGCCGAAAGACGTCCACTACTGGACAAAGGCCGCCCCCAAGGATTTCTACAAAGACCGGTCCTGCGCCGCTCGCATCCAGGCACCTCCCGCGACCATGCCATAATATAATTATACGAGGACAGGGTGGAATTTTGTAATGCCACCTGGAGGGAAAGTACCCTTAATACTGTAGATAGAAAATGTTACTCAAAGAAAATATTCCTTTATTTTTTAAAAGAAAGAGAACTGCATTAAAATTTTTCGAAAATTCACTACTATACCATACAATTTTCTGTACATTATTAAAATAATTTAAGATTTCATGGTTTTCCTTTCATTTGATTTATCAAGTTTGTTAGAGAGATTTCATCCTTATACTTAACCCCAATGATCGATGCAATAAAAATACAGGTGTAATTTTTAACAGATTTGAGTTGGTTCGATTCCTGGGTGTGGCGAGCAAATTTTTGGAAATCTTTGAATGCAGTTCTATTTCTTTTCAAAAATTAAGGAATGTTTTCTTTGAGAAAAAATTTCTTTCTACAACATTAAGAGTACTTTCCCTCTAGGTGGCATTACAAAATTCCATCCTGTATAGCATAATTTATCCATCAGATAAAGTTAGAGGTGAACAGTGACCTTTGAGGTAGCGTTATATGTTAGATACCTATCTGAAACTTATCAGGGACCGGGGAGACGGTCCTTAATGTCTGTGACGCTTATAGCTAGCCACTTAAATAAAAAGTCTACGTCTCTAGCGCTTTAATAATGAATACATAGATTAAGAAAGAATATGGATATGCCATAAACAACGTGTAATTAACTACGAAAACAAATTAAAAAGCTACATTTGATTTAAATACATTCTTATCTAAATATCTTAATTAATTGTAGAGCTACAGTCCGAGCTCTATGCGCACCAATTAGTAATAATTCCTGAAAACTATCTGATATAACTATTCAACGCTTTTTAATAACTAAAGGTAATTCGAGAATATGTTTCTGGTTCTTCGGACCTTCGATCAGTAAGCTTCTGTAGAGTCAAGTAGCACCTTTATTACACCCTCAAATGTTACATCGGTGTTACAATATCTTTGCTATAACAAAAATAATTTGTAATCTGCAGATTGACTGTAAATAACATTTTCCAGTCTGTATTTTAGAAGCTCAACTTTGACCTTAAAAAATCGTTGTATAATTCATT
The DNA here is from genome assembly GCF_963855985.1 of Ostrinia nubilalis. Taxonomy (NCBI): domain Eukaryota; kingdom Metazoa; phylum Arthropoda; class Insecta; order Lepidoptera; family Crambidae; genus Ostrinia; species Ostrinia nubilalis. The sequence goes on from NC_087090.1 coordinate 15,783,977, forward strand.
GATGACTTTTATGACACTACGCCTAGTTAGTTAAGTAAGTATCCCGTAACACAATACGCCCGTATTCACAAACACTATGAGGTCTCACAGTGCGCGTGGACGCACAGAATGACACACGAACCAATCACTGAGCTCTATTCAACGCTGTGCGTTCGATTTGCTGCTTCATTTAAGCAAGCATCGTTTGTGAATACGGGCGTAAGGCAACTTTGTGTGTCTACATAGACTAGAAAAGAATCTCTTAAGGTTAAGTAGTCATACTTTAAAACACCTCGGTTTATACGATAAAACAAGAGATTGCTGCTTTTATGGCTCGACATAACCGTAAGGCACGTGGATGTATAAAAATATACGAAAGTTGTAAACTTAATAAACGTACGTAGACATTTTACACAAACGCCATCTAGAAACAAGCAAAGTTTCTACTATGGATGGGTATTTGTAATACATAATAGTATACTTTAAAATCTTTTTTTATAAAATATAAATATACACACAACACAATGAAGACCAGCAGGATATATTTATGTAATTGTTGATATGTTCATTTTTGAATATAACACACTTTGCTCTACGGTGATTCTCTACGCCATGAAGTTCCTCACCAATGGAATATCTGTTCCAAAATTCTTCAACCAGTTAAAATATTAACACCGCGGTTTAGAAAACTATATGACAATGCCATCTATTGGTCAAGTTTCGTACTACATGCTTTACAAATAGCAACTGATAATGCCTTATCCATCCACTTCGTACGCGGCGTATCGTCGGCAGAGGCGAGTCTTTAATCTCAACAAAACCACCGAGATGAATTTAATATTAATAATTTGCAAGTTTGTACGGCATCGTAAAGTTCCAGCTATTGTATTACTACTTTATTAAATCAGTCACTTGATATTGTCTGTGATATTTAGTTGAGATAGGTGACTTTTTTTTAATTGGTATTAAATAGAAATCCCCGCAAAGTAGTGGTTCGTTCGTTTCAGCCGAAAGACGTCCACTGCTGGACAAAGGCCTCCCCAAGGTTTTCCACAAAGACCGGTCCTGCGCTGCCCGCGACCTTCACCAGATCATCGGTCCACCTAGTGGTAGGCCTGCCCACACTACGTCTTCCGGCTCGTGGTCGCCACTCGAGAACTTTTCTGCACCAGCGGCCATCAGCTCTACGAGCTATGTGCCCACTTGGTTATGTCGGTCACTTTGGTTCTGAAAACTCCGAGCATAGCACGCTCCATCGCCCTTTTGGTGACCTTGAGTCTTCCTATGAGGCCCATAGTATAAGCAGTGGTACAGTGACTTAACTCGAACATAGTACATAGGATCCGGATTTCGTTATTTGTGTTTAATTTGTGCATAACGTTGTCTAGCGTATTTTAGAGAATCGAAGTCACGGCTTTACCCCTACGTAACTACTAGACCGTACTTCCAAATATCTTGTAAACGTATAAAATACTCGTAGGTCACGCGCTGTACTCCGAGCAAAGAGCTCGTAATGCACGGTATTTCAATCCACTAATAATTTTAGTATCCTATAAAAAAGTGCTGTATCCTTGCCATTTATTCCGAAGAAACCACATTACTTTCGACCTTATCCCATTATAATAAGAACGCTAAGACCCAGTCACTAACCGTATCAAGGGCTACCCCTAGGGAAATCTACCGCCTTTTACTTATTTGCCCAAATCATATTAAGCATGTTTCCTTGCAATAAATAGTATACCTACCCTATTTGTATAATGAGATTGAGATTTGTATCGCGAAGCGTTACCCATCTACATTACGGGATGACACGAAAGGGATAAGTTGAAGTAAAAATGTATAAAAGGCCGCTAAGCCGAGCCCCTATGCGTTCCCAGCTACGTCAGTGTCAGCGCGACCCGACGCTACGCGACGCGACGCTACGTGACGCGATGGTACACGGTGCTACACAGTGTAGCACGTAGTGTCGCGTAGCGCAGTGTAGCCTACACCGCGCTACGCGATATTAAGTTTGTGTTACAATACCATAGATAGGTTAAATTTATATTGTAATATTATTTATGGTTAATAATGTATAACGAATCTCAGAACGCTATACTTTAAGGACAAACAAACAGACGGTAAAATGACTGCTTAACCTTTTATGTAAAACTCATAAAACTCATTTATTTTTGCAAATAGGGTTTTAAAAAACACGTCTTTTACACGTCCCAGTATTAACCCTACCACTGCTTCGGGACAATAAATGGGCCAGTGCTGAGAAGAAGCAGCGCAAGAAACTTAGTCACTATTAACATGTAACCTGTAACATAGCGTCTAAAAGACGCAATATTAAAAATCTCTTACATTGTAGAAAATAATCCATGGCTTAACATGATTGGATTCGTGATTCTTTTATTTTATAGACTCTTACTTATTATTTATTTTGTGACAAGTTTTTGGCAATCCGCGACCAAATATTATTTGAATCAAAGTTGGCAAATAGTTAACTATGATGGCAAATAATATCTATTGGATCGAAGAGTGACAGACTACGTGTGGAAGGCATTAGAGCGAGGTATATCGGATAATAATATCGCCAGTTAGCCGGCGAGTTAATAGAAAAGCTAATGCTTTATTTTCTTAGCGAAGCTCAGGGGATCGGGTGGCCATGATTTAAGATTTTTATACATTCCATTCCATCTTATACGCATTTGACTAGTTTTTTTCGTGATTTTGTTCCTATTTTATTGTTGTAATACTAAACTCTTTCGTTCGTTCGTTTCAGCCAAATGACGTCCACTGCTGGACAAAGGCCTCCCCCGAGGTTTTCCATAATGAACGGTCCTGCGCTGCCCGCATCCAGGTTCTTCCCGCGACCTTTACCAGATCGTCGGTCCACCTAATAGGAGGCCTGCCCACTGGCTCTATTCCACGGGCTGGAACTAAACTCTTTGTCTCTAGGAAATTCGAGAATTCCAAATAACAGAATCTATTCCAAAAATTCAATCAATAAGTATAATATACCTATCTACCTTAGGTTTCCAATTTCGCTCCATTTCATATTTATCAAAATAATTTGCAAACGAAAAGTCAAATTACCATTTTGATTAATTCTACTTTCTTATTAAAAAATTGTCCAAATTTCGTAATTTCCTTTGTTAAAATTCTAATATCTTTTGGATATTGCGCGCCTCTTTCACCTACTTATTAGCAGTGACCTAAAATTCCCGGACGCAAATATGTATCCCGGGAGATTAAGGACTGGAATACTTACGATACTTGTGGCTTGTGCCGCTTGTGACCCCGACCTTTAGTGTTATTATAAAATAGACGACGCTTTTATCTTGCGAAGTAATTTAATTTGGTAAAATATTTCTAGATAACTTTTTCTACTTTTACTACGTAAAAGACGAGCGAAGGTGGAGCATAAAAGAGCATGATTTAAATATGTAAATTGTCTGTGGAAGATCTTTACAAATAAAAGCTTTGATTTGACACAATACACGACACGCCCGTTACGTAATATTTTTATTAAAATCTCGCAATATCCCTATGAAACTATTGAACGTTTTCATTTATTCATCATCAGGACACTAATTAGCTTGCACGCTTAAAGACGAAACTCTAATTTACCACAGGCAAATATGTAAATGGAATATTTATCTTAAGTACACTCAACTACACTCCTCACATAAGCCAGACGGGCTGCTTGACCTTGAGGCTTAATGTTTTTTTTTATGCATAACAAGGCAGTTATTTGACTGTTATTAGTTTATTTTTCCCTAAATTGTCTTTTACGAGAAGAGTGGAAGTGGTCCTATCCAACTCTAACTCAGTTTACAGTTCTGAAAAACCCTCAGAAATCATGGAGTCACCACAGATCCGTGCTGAACTTGGATGCACGCGACTTAGCCTCGGTGCGCCGAGATAAACCCATATTGACCATCTCGCCCACTCTGGAATCTTGCTAAAAATAATATTTTATTAGTTAACCATCATTCCTTTTATGCTTCTACCACACCATCGCATGCATATCGCCATCGCCGGCGCGATCACGGCGCGATCATAGGCCAATGACAGGTCGCGCGGACTGTCATGTGTCGCGAGACCTGTCATTGGCGCGATAGCAATCTGCATGCGTTGGTGTGGTTGAAGCTTTAAGGATCCTTTCTACGGTCTGCGATCAGGTCAAAGGTCATCCAGCGGTCGTAACAAGGTAATCTATCAACGGTCAGCGCTTTTTTGCTTGTGCCCACAAGGTCAGATGGCTTCAATACAAAATGTACATAGGGTAGACCCCAGTCTACCCTGTATTCGAACAATGTTTAGAAGGTGAGGGATACAAGGGAAAGGGCATGCGGGCGACAAGTCCATACAGCCTTTCTTGTCTTGTCCCACGCTTGGCCTTCCCTTTGTATCAAATTGTATCTCTAGGGCAGGGTACTCACTCACCTTCCATGTAGCACGTAACGTAGCATGTAACGTGTCCAACCTTCAAGTAAATACGGCTCGTCCACGGTCATCGCGTATCTAGCTGCGAGCTACTGGAGATTCCTACTGCGAGCCGCCTTTGTGCTCGCAGTGATACCGTCAGTCCTCCTAAGCAGGGTACTCATCTAGCCGTATAGCATGTATGTAATGTATCAGATATTGTATCAGGTGAGTACATAGGCACGAGCCCGCTGCGAGCTGCTCACGCGTGGTTGGAAGGGAGATCGTAGCGACCCGCCGAGTGGCGGTTTCACTGCGAGCACAAAGGCGGCTCGCAGTAGGATCCAGGAGCTCGCAGCCAGATACGCGATGACCGTGGACGAGCAATACTCACTTGAAGGTTGGTTACGTTACATGCTACGTTACGTGCTACATGGCAGGTGAGTACCCTGCCCCTCACAATAACCGTACCCTGTTACAACCGCACCCAGTCTCCCCTATAGAGACCGACAATGTTATTCATATACTCGTACATGATGCGGACTGCGTTCATTTTGACCATATCGCAGAACGCATTCTGTGTGATAAATCCTTTACACAGTGACTTAAGTAAGCTTCTGCTTAATTACATCATCTCAAAGATTTCCTTTGAGTTGACCTCGTAATATTATTATCTAGGTACGACGATCCACGATTAAAAGTAACCTTAGGTTGAACAATAAGGACATATCTTTGTCAACACTTATTTATAGTGACAGTTATGTACGTCCCATGTATATGCACTTTACCATGTAGGATGTAAGTAGGTACGTAATCTACATATAAACATCAGTATACTTAGTTACTAAAAATTTTCTGGCGTTAAGAGTCGCCTCTCGATCTAAATATTTTTAAAATAACTCGAAAAACTCGAACTGCCTGAGGTGGGAATCGAACCCACCCAGTGTCTAAGTAGCTCAGGTGGAAGAACAGTCGCCCGGCAAGCGAAAGGTCGTGGGTTCGATTCCCACCTTAGGCAGTTAAATTTTTTCAAATTATTTTAAAATGATCAAGGGTAGATGCTAAGGGATACAATATTTATGTAGGTATTTATTTAATCAAAAAGCACAGCCTTTGGAAAATATTACAGACGATTTATAATATAATTTGTCATCTTAAAGTAAAGTAACACAGGTAAGCAAATACTAAATATTAATATAGGTACGTAATAAATACGTAAGTCAGAATGTATATGTTACTGTAAAAGCTCGAACTATGGTTAATCTTAAGATTTAAGTGTAAGTCTTAAGATTTACCGATATGAGTTGGTATATGTAAGTATTTCTGAAAATACGACGATTTTTTCGAGCTTTTACCATTCGAATTCAGTATATGCTTGTTACTCTTTCAAGCAAAAACTACTCAACTGATTTTGATGAAACTTTACAGTATTATTGTTTATAACCCAGAATAACATAATAGGCTATAATTTATGGCGATCTGTGACAAATTAAATTTCACGCGGGTGAAGCCGCGGGCAAAAGCTAGCATTTTATATGACATGATCTTACGTTGCTAAAGAAAAAACAAGGCAGTGACATCATGGTTTGTTTAATTGTATTAAAATGAAAGTGATGCCGTGGTTTTTCTTTTTAGTTCTTAAATTGTTCGTACATTTAAACAATATAAAAAGGCTGCGCTCGTGTAATGTGTAGATAAGACCGACTGTTACCTGTCAAAAATGCTTGTTGTTTTTCAACATTTACCGTGCCATTAATGTAAATCCTAAGATTTACCAAAGAAATGGTGGTAAGAGTTCGAATCGCAAACCTTTTGGGACATTTACCATTAGGAATTGGTAGATCTTAGGTTTTACTGGAATATCTTAGGATTTACTGCAATTCGAGCTTTTACAGTAACATATACATTATCATCATCATATTGCTAACACAATAACCGGATGGAAGGTAGTTAAGTTAGTATACAGGGTGACTTTGCAATTAGTATCCAAATTTTTAGGAGCGACTCAGAATCAGTAACATAATCGATTGACGTAATGAAAACAACACTTTTTCCAATGCGTGCGCTGTCTATACTGATAACAAAATCACCCTGTATTTCAGAATATAGTTCTAGATGCCTACTTTAAATTATCAAACTTCTCTCGTATTGTTTTCAAATCAACAATAACCTACATCCGTAAAGAATTTAATTATTTTCACTCAACTACAAGAACAAGTGATAAAGAGGTCAGCACTTTTGTTGAGTCTCGTACTTATCTCGTTTTACATCCGGCACCTCAAGATAGCAACACTCAATAAAATTACTTACTAAAAGCACATCATAATATGCATTTTTGTTGCAAAATAACACCTATTACAAAATGGATAAGATACCACAGTAAAAAAACCTCGATGTACCGTCAACACACGTAAACAACAACATAATTAACGCAAACAATTAAACTTACACTTATTTCTTCTTTATCTTTTTATAACTTAATAAAATTTAATTGTTTTACACGTGCGTAACTACAGTGGACCCGCGGTAATCCGAAAACGTTTTGCAAGTCGGTGTCGGATTATCGAATTTGTCAGACTATTAGAGTACTGCCCTGTAAGACCCCTTATAATCCGGAATTTTTCGCAGAAGAGGACCTTGTAATCCGACAAATTACAAATCAAAGAAAATAATTTTCCAAAAATATACAATCAACATTAAAACATGTCGGATTGTAGTCCCCTGTAGGGGGCGCCAGATTAGCCAGGGGCGGATTACCGGGCGTCCACTGTACAGCTTAAACATATTATATTTCTATATCTCCAAGTTTTATAGCCTCTTCTTCACACTTCCGTTAACACCATCCACATGGTTAGAACTTAAAGTGACACCAGTCAACTTCTCCCCCAAGAAGTATAAGGACAAACCCATGAGTATGCTTATGGTGAAAAATACAGCAATTGAAGGTCCATCTAGGACTTCTAGAAGCGGATAAGGCCAAGCTCCCGTCCGAATACGGAGCAGGCAGGCACAAACTATGTACGCAAAGTTAAACAAAAATGAAAATAGTAACCCACTACTTCTGGGAGGGAAGGTGATCTTGGCATATACAAGCTCTATGCAAATAAAAACACTGTTGAATACGTGTAAGACAGAATTTACCCAATGGGGAACCAAAATGTCTATTTCATCGGGGTAAACCAGGTTCTTCTCGTAGAAATAGAGGGCCCAGAAGGTTATGGTGACGAAGAGAGCCATGGGGAAAGCCAGAGCGAAGGTCAGGTCCTTGATGGTACGGATTAATGGCTTCTTCTGCGGTGATGGCGATAGTTCGTTTGTTCCTATGAGATCGTTCAGCAGGGACAATGTGAAGTACACAGTCTGTAGACCCTGAAACAAACATTTAGCTTTTTGAAGACAATTTTTCATTACATGGAACATTATTAAAATAATTCTTCAAGATTTAGATGAGCTGTATTCTCTTTAATTAGAGGTAATGATTAGAAATCTAGCAAAGTCAAAATACTACTACAGCTTAAAATGTACTAGGTATTAAAACTAAAATCACTTTCCCATACATTATTATGTACGAGTAAACATTCTTTCCACAATTTCGTTAGAATAGGACAGGGACTTTCAGTTATCTTACTTCTTATATCTTATCTTACTAATATTATAAATGCGAAAGGAAAGTTTGAATATCCGGATGTCTGGATGTTTGTTACTCTTTCATGCAATAACTACTGAATGGATTTTGATGAAACTTTACAATATTATTGTTTAAAACCCAAAATAAAATATAGGCTATAATTTATGACGATCTGTGACAAACTAAATTTCACGCGGGTGAAGCCGCGGGCAAAAGCTAGTTTTTCATAAAAATATTCAATCGTATGACTATATCTCAACCCTGTGTAAAACATAAAATACACAGTATGAATTGTGTTTATAATATGCTTACATTTCGAAAATCTTAATTTTGGGTTGCTTAAACTATTGTTATTAGGAAGTTTTTATCTACAGGGTGGAATTTTGTAATTCCACCTGGAGGGAAAGTACCCTTAATACTGTAGATAGAAAATTTTACTCAAAGAAAACATTCCTTTATTTTTGAAAAGAAAGATTTTTGATATTTTTTCGAAAATTTACCACCATACCATTACAATTTTCTGTAAATAATTTAAGATTTCATGGTTTTCCTTTCATTTGATTTTTCAAGTTTGTTTGAGAGATTTCATCCTTATACTTAACCCTAACGATCGATGCAATAAAAATACAGGGTGTAATTTTTAACAGATTTTAGTAGGTTAGATTCCCGAGTGTATAAGCAAATTTTTGAAAATCTTTGAATGCAGTTCTATTTCTTTTCAAAAATAATGGAATGTTTTCTTTGAGTAAAATTTTCTATCTACAATATTAAGAGTACTTTCCCTTCAGGTGGCATTACAAAATTCCACCCTGTATAGTATCGCTTAGCAGTTTAAACCAAATTAAATCTAACATCAGACTTTTGGAAACTATCTTTGGTGGATGAAACTGAAACGCCTGAAACGGCTTATTCCACTATTCCCCGTTGACAATCCCCGTAAACGCCAATTGGAGCTTATAAAATAATCCCCCATATTAGGATTTTATTTTTAACGTAATGGGGATTAATGAACTTATAATTTTATTATTAATTAAATAACTTACCATACACCAAAATGTGACGAGCGACCATCGCCCTTTCAATATCAGTTCTCCATAAAGCTCTCCAGTGGTGAAAGGCAGTTCCAAATACATTTGATCATACATGATCGTATACACATTTATAGAAATAACCGCAGCGTGGAATAGAGTTAGCGCCATTTTGTTCGTCACTTCTAACACCGTTCCTAATGGATGTACAGCTTTCACTGACTTAAAAAAGTTTTAGCACGATTTTAAATAGCTCTGTTGTTAAGTTATCTATTTGGCCAGTTTGATTGGTTTAATTTATAAGACTGCGATCACACTTGATGACTCAATTGTTATCAGCTCGGGCTATTGTTACTGTTTCTTCGATAATGTTAGTTTAGTTATTATTATTTTCAAATGAAACCGTATCTGAAACTATTATTAGTTAAACTTACTACTGTCACTATTATAACTATTATTTACTATATACAGTTATTGAAACAAAATGCGTACAAGATCTTGGTACCTATTTATGTGTTAAATATTGTAATATGTAAAAAGTGTAAATATAAAACGGCGTGTGGCCACAGCTTAATGTAATATGAATCAGCCAATTAATCTTCAGGCGGTGCTTAAATTGTTAATAAATTTTTAACTACTGTATGACACCAATTAGGTACATAGGTACCTAAGTATATCTAAATGTCGTATGGAAACTTTCAGTCAAAATTACATTAAAATGTTAATATCTACACTCGTGAGCAAAAATATGGAATCGCCTTATTTGTTCCGAGCGATTTTAAGAACTAAATGACTTATAGAAAATACCTAAATAAAATGGTAGTCCATTTTAAAAGCACATACAAATACTTAAGAGCCATTTTACATTTTCGTGCGAATTTCTAAGATTTTGGAAGCATGAATTACTATCTTAAGCAACACCCAGAGATTATTTAATAACTGCGAAAGATAGGTCAATCCTTGTTGTTGACCATTAATGAAACGGATTTACTAAAACTCTTTTGCTTAATTCACAGTGCCCCATCTCCCACAACCATTTTACGAAAAAATTGCCGCAGACTCATTTTCAAAGTCCTGTATCTATTATTTATGCTCATATAATAAGCTTAAAAATATATAGTAATCATCGGACATATATTCTTGTAGTCCATTAATGAAATAGATTCTTGAATTTCATTACCATTATTGAGTAAAATCTAAAAATAATTTGGCAAATTTGAAGATTAACGTCACATTTTGATCGTGGTTTTTGGTTTAAAAACACAGCATAAACTGCAATAAAAGTATCCCAAAATAAAGAATATTCATTGTAGAATTAATTTCTACAGTTATTGTTTAAATATTAGTAACCACTTTGTCAAAATATTGATGTGAATATCAGTATAAATTACAATGCGCAAGCCGACATCGATTAGTATGGCGCGAGCGCCCGTCAAGGCAGGATCTGTGTCATTTTTCCCGCCGTGACGTTTACGTGCGTTCGTGTCGTAAAGCGGTGATTTGTACGGCGACCAAATACATTTGATACTATGCCGAGAGGCTGTTTCGAGTCGGCCGGCCGAGCAGAAATTGAAATGATGAATTTTAATTTCTTTGACGGATCTGGGTGTAACTATGTATAATATGTAGGTACCATGTATTTAATTTAATAAATAAATTATAAAAAAGTATATCCATTATGATAGCACCCTTAACACAAGCATATTGGTTGCCTACTTTTGGACTAGATGGCGCTGTGAAATTGTCCAAAGATTTGTTTATTTATTTATCCGCTTTGAGTTTTGTTTCGTGAAGAAGAAAAAGAAGCGTTTTGTTTTGTTGTTAAATCTATACTAATAAAAGAGGAAAGATTTAATTGTTTGTTTGTTTGTTTGGAGGCAATAGGCTCCGAAAAAAATGTCTTTCACGATTTAGAATCCTAATTTTTTTCTATGTAGGCTATAAAATATTTTCAAAAACTTTAGTCCAAAATCTTTGATAAAATTCGACGTTTAATAAATAAATTAGATAACATGTTAATACTTTTTTTTTCAGTACGATTTTAGTACTTGTTTTTCAGAAATTCTACGATTTAACTAAACTTCTAAAGTGTTTATATTTTATGCATAATTTATTAACTTCTAAAATATGGTAGCGCATTTTCTTACATAACTTTTCAATTCCTATCATTGGAGGTCCGAAAATATTTCTCATACAATTTGATACCATAATGATCATTCTTCATAAAAAATTTAAAACCTACATATTTAAAAACATAATCATTGATATTCATAATGTCACTAATCATACACTTAGTTTTTACTAATATTTGTTTTCATATATTTTTCTATACTAATGATCGAAACTCATAATCATTCGAATAAATAACTATAATATTCATAAATGTGATGCATCCTAATAATTTGTTTACATAAATTTATTACTCATAAGTGTATTTATCCATATTATTGAAAATCATGATGTCTATATTCGTATTAAATCGTATTTTAACATTAAATTAATTTGAAATGGTCCAAAACAGGCAACATTTTGTGCCACAAAACTAACGTGACAGAAACGAATCGCTGCAAAACCGACTCCACGTAGTCTTGTCTGCCCTACCCCTAGAGTGTAATTTAAAAGCCGGAGGCGCGGAGGGAGGGCAGCCCTCGCCCGCTGTAACGAGGCTCAGGCGCCCGGGTGAGCTGGAGCGGCTGAGGCTGGTCGCCGAGGCGCCGAAGGCGCCGATGGCGATCCAAAAAGCCGAAGCTGCGGAAGCAAGCGTGGGCGCCTGAGCCTCGTTACGCAAGGGCGGAAGGGCTGCACATCCCGCAGCGCCGGAGACGAGGAGATACCAATGCATGCTGCATGCTTGCTTTCATGCTGCATGCTCTGCATGCTTATCTACTCTATTAAATTATATATGATTTTTTTAAAGATACGAGTATGTCTGGTATAAAGTAAATTATTCTGAACAACAACATTATGAGTTGAAGTATGTTCTTAGTAACAACATTATTAATTAAAACAATATGATCAATGAATGTTATGAAGAAAAAAGATCTGAAAATAAAAATTATGTATTTTAAATGGTTCTTGGTAGTAACAGTATTGATAAAAAAATTATGATTACTAACTGTTATGAGCTCCGATGGTAGTAATAAAAATGTATGAATAAAAAAAGTATGAAAAATAAAATTATGAAGAGAGATTATTATGAACACAAATCGGTAGTAAGACAAAGAATAGGATTTAGAATTTTATGTGAGCCAATATAGAACCCTAAAATATACATATATCCTATTGATAGATGACGTGCTTCGTATTTTATTTAAATTATTACCTGACTAGGTTAAAAAGGTGTGGAATGTTATTTTGGAGATAACTTGGTTCCATAGAAATATAGAGAGATGCTAAGTAATGCGCTGAGTTCGAAACTCATGTCGTATTAGAAATTCACACACACAAAGAAATCAAATTATGTGCTCATTATCCATTGCGGTATCAGTATTCAACGTTCGAATAATCTTTAGTACTATGCAAGCAATATAAACTGTTTACATAATGACGTCGCTACTGTCATCATTGCTTTCACAAGCAATATGTTCCAATTTGTCCCTTGTCACATTTCCCTCTAGTTTCTGTGATCTGTGCTTGTTTCTAAGTTGATATCAATGAAATATTCCTTAGTACTTTTTATTTAATTTTTTTTTTTTATTTTGACACGTGTTTGAAAAATCAAGGTCAGATTACAATAAAATAACAAGTGAAAACGTAACATTGCATTGCAACTCGCAATTTCGCAATATTGATGAGGACATTTCATTGGAAAGTCTGTATTCATTCCTAGGATTCCCCTAACACCATCAAATTCAAGAGAATTCAAGAGAGTGCAGTTTCCCATCTCATGCTTAGGGACCACGGTTTAAAATAGTGTAGTTGCATAGAGCCTGCAACGGGCAACCGCGTGCGCAGCTGCTCATACTAATTTTCGATACAAAAGCAAGTGTTGGCGCCCTCACGAGTTTTAGCGGAGTTCCATATGGTAGCGGGAGTAGACTTAATGGAAATCTATGCTTCTCCGACGACCAGTTGTATGTGGAATACTCCAGAGTATGCGCACACAATAGCCTGGTGATTTTAGCACCTGAAGGAAAAACAAAAAAACATTGTTTACAAAGAAATCTGCGGCAGGTGTAGTGTTTTAATTTTGTTTTAGAAAGATCTCATAATTTTGTAAGTATTCAAATATTTAAACATAATGATGTGTAGATCTTATATCAAAAAATATAATCATTTAACAAAATTAATTTTCTTAGAATATTTTAATTCTATTAGAACCATTTTCCACTTCATCGCAGAAGAAGTCGCGGGCAAAAAGCTAGTATGAAATATGTAGTATTGCCCGCGGCTTCACCCGCTTGAAATTTAGTTTGTCACAGATCGTCATATATTATAGCCTATACATTGTTATTCTGGTCGACGCCAGGGATGGATGAGCGTCGCTGTCGCTGGCGACAGGGTCTTCTGGTTCAGGGTTCATGGCGTAGGTCTCAGGCAAAATGAAATCCACTCGTAGAAATTAATAAACTCAGTGTATTAACGAAAATAATTACACACAGCACTAGAGTCGTATCGGAACTGAGTGAACCAAAGGTCTTGCGATAGGAACGTCCGACCCGAGTGATAGTTGAACACAGACTGCCTAGTACTGCTGTACTGTACTGTAAAGTTTCATCAAAATCTGTTCAGTAGTTTTTGCGTGAAAGTGTAACAAACATCCAGACATCCACACAAACTTTCGTATTTATAATATTAGACTAGTATTATATTATCTGTGATATTAGTAAGACTAGTAAAAAGTAAGATAGTAAGATGAATTATTTTAGTTATTTGTTTACTTATAATAATATTTATTTATTTATTTCTTAGCTCTGTCTGATAATGGATCTGGAGAAGATGCAATGGCCACCTCCGTAACAAAACAATAGAACCATATGGAGTTTGGGCTTGTGTGATTCGCCTTGACGAATATTTCGTATCCAGGGTCCGATGATGGAGCTGTAAGGGGGCAGATTTTTTTTTTCACTATGTGACTGTCTTTATTTTGTACTTAATATATTTTACATATTATACCTATTCGTGTTTCATTATTCGTATCCAGGGTCCGATGATGGAGCTGTAAGGGGGCAGATTTATTTTTCACTATGTGACTGTCTTTATTTTGTACTTAATATATATTTTACATATTATACCTATTCGTGTTTCATTATGAATCGAAATATAAAAGACTTAATAAACTCTATTAAAAATTTAAATTAATTAATCAAGTTTGAATACCTCATTCTACCTTAAAATTAATAACTTAAATCAAGTCTTAATACGGTCACGGCTCAAAATTTTTTTTTCAATTTCAGCGTTCTTTTTACTCTTTTGACGTTGCGTTGACAGCTTTTACCTAAATTCGCGCGGAATATTTTTGTGAAATGGCTCTTAAGTAGGCTTTCAGTTCTTAAGATCACTTGGAACGAAATACAATGGTATGATTCCATACTTTTGCTCGTAAGTATGCTATGCTATGATTATTACATAAAGTTACTACAATTTTACCAGATAAAAATACACTGAACTATGTTTAGATGGTTTAAGGAAAATTGGCCAATGTCATTAGCATTTCATTAACGTTCCTTTGATAACAAACAAACGGCTATATTGAATCTCTTGCCCAATACTTATTCAATTCATACTCACCTTTGTCTTTTTTATGACCCTGAGAATACTATTTCAAAGGTTGGCAATAAAATATAATAATAGGTTTAGCGGTTCGCAATGTTACATAGATTCCGGTACCTATTAAGCAAAAGCTCATATCTCCTAATTGCGATGTTTTTAAAATTCGATTAGGTATTTTTACCCGACTACGCCAGAAGGAGGGATATATTTTTATATGTTAATAAAATGTAAGAGCACAATTTGTACATAGGAACTTGTCATACCTCTTAAAGTAATGTAGCACACAATTCTCGCGCCTGTGAGTATTGCTCAGCGCCTAAACGCAGGCGTTCGAGTTAGTAAGGGTATTAATAAATTCATGCTAGTAATCTGCATCAAACATGGATATTTAATTTCAAAATATACGGCACTTAACTTAATAATCTAATTTCTTAATACCATAATAAACAAACTGCATTTGAAAAATGGATGTGTTAGTTACATTTGCGTTTTCCGGTGAATATGCAGCTCGGATAGGTCGCTCGCTTGTTGTATTCGGCTGAGAAGGACCAAATGTACCAGAATAGCCTTGGCACTGCAGGATTTTTGAAAAGAAACTCCTTGATTTTCAGAATTGGTGTGTAATCCCGTGGATAGAAATGAAGAGTGACAATAGTAATTAGTAAATTTTCATAAATGCATCCTTATAAGTTATCTTCATATCATCAGACAGACAAGCCATATCAGCCTATCTAAAAGTCCAATGTACAAATTGCTAAAACTGTTTAACTAAATCAGAAATACTATTAGGTATTAATAAACCTACGTAGGTAATTATACTCAATTACATTACGTGTCATGATGACATGGCTTAAGTATTCCAGTATTCCCCGTTATATTAGGATTTTATTTTTAACATTATAAGCTCCAATTGGCGTTAACGGGGATAATTGACGGGGATTGTCAATGGGGAATAGTGGAATAAGCCGATGACATGATCGCACGCGCAGAATTTTTATTAAGTTGTATCTTAGTCCGAGCCTTTTCGCTGTCTGTCAGTGTTCGACCGGCCGGCGCCGAAGTAACAGTGTCCAGTTAAAGTGAAACAAACAAAATGTTGTTAGCATTATTCCACGCAGCTGTGGTCGGGATCGACGCATTTTCACTCTGGTATGACCAGATGTACCTGGATTTCCCGTTACCTGCAAACAAATATGGGGAAATGCCGTTCAAAGGACGACTTATGTTCCTCACGATATGGGGATTGGTGAGTGCAAGTTTCAAAATAATTTTACTGTGACCTGCTTTGTTAGGCTTGGATGACTTGATAACGGTGTAGTTAGTGATCATACGGGCTGGACCATAATTAAACAGTAGTACGATATTAAATCAGTGTAGATAAGTCTGATAGTAGAAAAATTGTTCATGGACATTTTATGATGATAACAATTCTATATTTGCACAAGTTGCTACGTACAAAAATACCTTTAATTATTATGTCCTACCTACTCATAAATAAAGTAATAATTCAGTCATTGTTATGTCCCAGGTTATCTACGGAGTATAGGTACACCTACTAATTTACATAGTAATATTAATTACCTAAACAAATACCTACTTAACTGCCACTTACAAACTTTAGCTACCTACATAAGTCCTACTTAAGAATTGTATCCTTGTCGTTAACTGCTAAACTGATTTTGATATTGTGGCAGATAGATTAAGTAGCTAGGACTTCGGTAAATTAACTTTTCTTGATTACTTAGACTGTAGGTACATGCACCTACTAAGTATGTACTGAAGGTTGTCTGTCTGATGTAGGCAGATAGGTATTAGTCATCATCCAAATTAGTACCTCTGTAATAAAAATACTATTGTTTGTTAACTTTAACACAGTTTATTTACCTCCTAATAATAACCTGTTTTAGTTGTTTACCAAGTTGTAGAGTTTATTCACTAAATGAACCTCTTATGCCGGCATAATCGTCGTCAGTAAATCTGATATGTATCCAATATCTTACCTACTTAAAGTTAGGTTTATCGCCATCAGGGGCAAAGTTCGTAAACAAAACAAGTTTTTATATGATAACGTTTAGATAAGTAGTGTAGTTATATTGAAAAAATAAATATTCATGAACATTGAACAATTATGAAATAGTTTGGATATTACCCGTTCTTGCTACATTTTTCTTTATTGCTCCGCCCCTTTTGGCTGTAGTAGGGTGATGTCATTATAGCCTAAAGACTTCCTCAATAAATGGGCTTCCCAACACAAAAATATTTTTTCAAACTAGTAAGTATACTTAGATTGATAATAAGAGCTCAAAGCACAATAATGACAACACATAAAGTAACCCACATAAAAAAAACTTACTAAAGTAGGTACCTAATGTACTTAACCTAGCCTACTCTTATTCTTGCTAAAAGCTCCAGTAATTACCTAAGATGATGTGTCAGACCTATAAAGCTTTTTGTGCTCGATTGAAAGCACAAAATAATTTTAATTTAGTAGGTAATGCCAACTACTTACATATTTACACAGTTTTTAGTATCCAATCAAGCAGCCTAGCTAGCGTGTTTAATGCTAACAATTAACTGGTTATTGTGACAACACTGGTCATTGACCATGTGGGCCGAGGTCTCCGCCAAAGGCAGTCTAACCGCATATCTGCTGCGATACGCCGAAACTAAGGTCGATGCACCGTCGAATCAAAAGATGAGAAACAGTTAACTTTACAATCTAGTTAAGTAGGGTAGCTTAAAAGCTAGCTAGACACGTGTCAGGCAGAGAAAAAGTAGTGCTAATTAAAAAGATTGTCGTTCTGAAGTTTTACATGAATAGAATAGAATAGAATAATTGTTTATTTGCATAAAACATGGTAGGTATACAGTTGTTACAGTTATAAAATAAGTCCACATGTTTTGCTACATCAAGAAGCATGCAAGTTTGAATATTAATACATAAAAAAGAAACAATGTCATTATAATTATATCAATTTTCAACAGTACAGTAGTTTTACAATAATAAAATGTCCAATAAATTAATTATGTCAGCTAAGTACCTATGTCAAAAATTACATTTATACATATTTGAATGTAAAGAAATCCTTTATTTCATAAAAACTATGGTTCATAAAGTACTATGCTACTTAGGTATCTTATTTACTTACTCGTAGCTAATTAACTTACCTACTTAGGATTAAGTAATTTGGAATCTTCTTTCGGTTTCACCCTTGCACCCATCTAAACAGCTTTATCTGAATTATGTTAATGTATGCTAATCTAGCTATGCTGTACTTAGGGTTGCCAGGCGTCCGGATAAAGCCGGACATAGTTAGGCTTTTTGATTGCGTGTCCGGCTAAAATAACCGATGTCCGGCCTGTCCGGCTTTTCTTAGGCTTTTTTTTTTGGCTGCCGCGCCAGGCGATAGCCACAGAATAAGGCACGCACGCATCAGGACGTTAGGCAACCGATGATGATAGTACTCACTCGTGAGCTCACTAATTGCACCCCCCCCCCCCCCCCATCGCATGTCCGGCTTTTAGGGTAAAATGTCCGGCCAAATGAAGCACATAGTCCGGCTTTTGTGTTTTTGGACCTGGCAACCCTAGCTGTACTGTACACTAATACACTACAGGCCCCGTCGTTAAAATATTGTTTATGTTAATTTTACTACTATACAATTAAATAAAGTATTAAACGGAGGTACCGTTTTATCTTGATTAATCCGGCCGAGAATCAAACTCGAGTGTGATCCGCCTCGCTCAGATGGTAACCAGCTTGTAGAATGCGTCTGTGGCGACCCATATTTTTAAAGTCCTAAATCGCCGACTTTTTTGTTTCAGATAATGCAGACCGTGTACTTCAGCATTACATTATTGAACGACTTGTTCGGCTCAAATGAAAAGTCGCCGAGGAAGACTCCCTTCATACGAAGAATCAAGGACATCGCTTTCGCCATGGCTTTCACCATAGCCGTGTACGTCTCAACTTCGTTCTGGGGTATCTACTACTACGACAAAGAATTGATTTTCCCCGACCGCTTGGAAAAAGTGTTCCCGGTTTGGCTGAACCACACTATGCATACATTCGTGGCTGCCTTCATTCTTATAGAACTTCTAGTCACAAAGCGCTCTTATCCGACTAGGAAAGTTGGTCTGACTTGCGTGACACTTGTAGTCATAGGCTACATAACCTGGATGCACGTTCTCCACGCCAGAACTGGTGCCTGGGTGTACCCTATCTTCGAAGTACTTAACTTGCCCATGAGAGTAGTGTTCCTGAGTTTCAGTGTTGTATTCACAGTCACTTTTTACCTGTTAGGAGAGAAATTAGATAAAATCCTTAGTCCCGCTCCTTCAAAACAAAGTCATGAACCGAAGAAAAAGAAACGCTAAAGTAAACTTGGATAGATACTTTAATTTTAATAAAATATGAATACAGCCGTTTTTTATTTACACTAAACTTGTTTTTATTTGCCCTTTGCTAAGCATTAGAGGACGTCAGCGTAACATAAAACCAGTACCCGGAGCACGAATAAAATTAAATGTCGTTCTCGTTATGGTATGGTAATAATAGTTTTTTTATTACCTTATTTGTTACGTTATTCGTGCTCAGAGTGATTAATTTTAATGATAGAAGAATATTGAAAGCAGGTCTCCTATCCTGTACAAAAAAAATTGAGCTGAGAGATTAGCAGTGGACGTCTTGAAACCAGGATAGGTTAGTTAATAATGGGATTTATAAGCATGTTTTGAATTGAAACAAACTTTTTAGTTATGTAACAAAAATATATTTACAAAAATTCGCATAAACCTACATTTCTCAGAGTCATAATCTTTATTTTTACAACACAACTGCAGATGCAAATCCATTTATTATGAATGAATTCATTATTTCATCTACTTCTTCATTAGTTTTATTCTTTTTCCTTCTACGCTTTTTCCTGGACCATTTAGCTGTTGACAAACTCATCTTATCTGCAAATTTTTCAAAAATACTACATAGACTTTTGTAAAACATCAACACTGTAGTGGCACCATGAAGATAATTCTCCAAAAATTTAATAGGTTCTGTCTGATTTTCCAATTTTAGTGAAATGTTGTAGATGAAGGTCCCATTATAACATTTGTGATATATTGTACTCTCGTATGGATTACGACATAAGCTATTCAAAGAATTAAATTGGTGCAAGCAACATTGGAATTGGGCAAAACTGTGTATCTTTTTAACATCATACGTTTTTGGTCTCTTGCGTATGGATTCATCAATCTCAAAGTGCTTTATAAGCGAATTAGCTGCTATCAAACAATGCTCATACTGGACTTTACATTTGTTCAAAAACAATTCAGATTCTGGATCAGAGTTTTTGTTAACTTTCTTCTTTAACTCTTCCACTTTCTTAGAGTATTGATGAGCAAACTGGTGGTGTCCACGAAAAGAGCCTGTCCTTTCATCTACCACTTCCAACATAACATAACACAACAACAAACTGTGTACATGAGATAAAGGCACATTACATTTGGCTACCCACCAAAGCAATGAAATCATAAACAACTGAAAATTTGCAGGCAATGAACTTATATCATTCAAATCTAAAGTGGGTAGTTTCTCCTTTAGAAAATGACTGAAATATAAAGACAGTTGTACATCTGTTAAATCCTGAAATGGCACTTCAAACAGCCTCGATGTAGACAATTCTCTACCCAGAAGTACCCTTTTGTAGTTGCAGTCTATTTCTCGACTGACATAGGTGCAATGATCATGAGCGTAGTCAGTCAAGATATCAAAAATATACCTCATGATCGGCAGAGTGCACAAACAAGAGTCTTCGTCTTTATAATCTTCTGCCTGTGGATTACAGAAATACATGTGATGTGTGTATAAGTTGAGATGAGACTGTGGGATGAGCTTGTTACGTACTGCATCAGCGATCCACTCTGGTAAGCCTAAAACCATATCATCCTCAATGTTGTCATCATCTGAACTTGCTTCATCCTCAGATGAGTCCTCTCCTGACTCACTTTCATCATCATCATCATCATCACCAGAATTCTCACTATCGAGCCCTTCTGGAAATTGAAATTTTTTCTCTTCACCCTGTGATTCATCACTGATATTGAAAAATTTAAGAGATCTGCAATGTTTTTTGTTATACCCATCTATACTTTTCTTGATAATAGCAATAACTTTATCTTTGCCAGCTTTTTTGACCCTGCCAATAATTTTAGAAATGGCAGAATCTAAGGTTTCATTTTGCAACCATTTGAAAACTCCATGAATACATCTTTGCTGGTCATTTTTGCATCGTTTGCTTTTAGGAAGTTTTAACTGCGAGAAAAATTTATTGAACACTCGTTTTTCAACATAGTCATTTCCCAATAGTGTTGCTAACAATGGCAACATTTCCTCTTTTAATCCACCAAAATTTTCTGTCAAGAATTCTACTTTATAGAGCTTACACTGTAGGGCATGTATTCTGTTTCCATCTACATCAAAGGGCTTCGGTTTCCGCTCTAAAGTATTAAATGGGATATACAAAACATTGTAAATAAAGAAGTCTGAATCGTAACTCAAGACTGGGCAATTCAAATGTCTAGCCATAGTAGCGATTTCATCATCTGCTTCAAACTCGCATATAGTGTATGGTATGTTCATTTCTACAAGAACTTGCTTGAATACATCTCGCACAAGTAGAGGGAATATTTGTAGGCTCCCCTGAGTCACTGGGTCTAGCCTGGAGGCACCACTGATCTTAGATCTGAGGCGACTAAACACTGTGCGCAGCTTCCTGCTTTCATGGCTTCCATCGAAAATAACATAAGGAGTAATGTTACACTTGCGAAATGACTTCAGAAAATTCTTCACATAAGCGGCGAATTTGTCGTAATCACCACCGAAGGCAGAAAAACAATTCAATGATCGATACAGCTGAGCACACATACTGTTTCCATCGACGACGAGGTTGGTGTCGTGCAGAAGAAAGAATTGAAGGAAAGCATCTTGATTTAAATTCACGTAAGTAGTTAGGCCTCTTACACCCATTGTTATGCTAAATTAACAATCGCAATCACATTAATCACAACATTTTAGTTTTATGATAGATGAGGTTATTATTTGTTTCACTTTATTTATATCCTATCTCTTTTTCTCACTATGTTGATGTCAAAATGACGCCAATGACTGTATAAATCAATAGGCACACATAATAACAAATCACACAAATGCGTATGCGCAAGCAAATAATAATCAAAACTTGTAATTATTCATTTCATAAAGAGATTTACTTACATTCCCCATGGAAAATTTAAGAAAATACAGTCCATCCCACTGGATGCTATTTTGAAAGTTGCAGATACTGTAATTTCCGAACGAATGGTGAAAGATGGCGACCGACGTGTTTCTGAACGAAACGATAGAATTTGACATTTCCTCCCCTCCCACTTCTTCGTTCCTTTCGTTCGCGCCGGTCGCGTGGTGTAAAATTCTTCAATTTACAACACGTGTTGTTTTTGTGAAAATTTTGAATCAGCGACAGACGCAGTGCGGATTTTTAGTGTTATAACGCTGGAGGCACACTCTTCTCTTTATCTTATCGTATTTTGATTCCCGTGAGTATTCGTGAGTGACTTTGCGCACCTATCAACATGTCTCGTATTTTGAGCGTGTTTATTTTATGGGCTGTGTTGGTTATTTTCAGCGAAGCCAACATGACTGAGGAGAAAGAAGTAGCCGTGGAGAACGGCCAAGAAAATAAGGAGACTAAAGAAGTGGACAGCGAATTGGAGAGCGCCATAATCCGGCAAGTGGAGTACTACTTCAGTGAGTAAATCAATACTTTTTTATTTATGTTTCATTTATTGCTCCGTTCCAGATTCGGCAGTTAGTTTACATTGTATCATCATAACCTATACAATATGAGTCAGTAACACTGTATGCTTTGATAGAAGCATACTGTGTTACTAATGAAATGGTATTATTACAACATAATTTTGTGACTACATACTATATCCTTTCTTTATTTATCAATGCAATTTCCACTTATTATTTCTTATCATGTATAAAAGACTACAAAAGAAATGAGCTACTTTTAAAAATTGTAACATAAAATAATTGGGAAAACACCATCTTATTTATTAAATATTTACTAAAGTCTCTAACCTATTTTGTATGAGTATAAAATCACTATATTCTGTTTCCAGGTGATGCCAATTTGCCGCGTGACAAGTTCCTGCGGGAGCAGGTCAAGCTGGACGATGGCTGGGTGCCGCTGGACGTGCTCACCAGATTCAACCGTCTCGCCAAACTGTCCACCGACACAGATCTCATAGCCAACGTCTTGAACAACTCTACCTCAGGGCTCTTGGAGGTAAATATTGAAATTTGGTCCTTTTCACAATAATGACTAACACCCACTAGCTGTCAGTATCTGATCTGACAGAAATATTAGCACAGCACATTCAGGATGCTGATGGGGCTGCGACGATACTGCAGTGCATCAGGGATGCTGGCAGAAGCTCGAGTAGATAGCTTTTTTAGAAAGCTTACGGCGTCCCTGATCCACCATGTGCGTGGCAGCTCCAACAGCCTCCTGCAGAGTGTCGCGGCGAGGTTGGACGTGGATAGTGCCATTATGCAGCACTGGACACGTGTCCATCTTACTAAAGACACCAAATTGTCATTATTTAATTATGTATAGGTTAATTTACTAATCATAGTTTATAAGACCTTTGTACTACATAACACTTTTATGGGCTATGCCTGAAATAAATACCTTTTATTTTATTTATTTATTTTATTCTATTATGAAGAAATAATCCAGTTATAAACTATTGATTTATTAGGTTTCAGAGGACAACAAGAAAATTCGTCGTAACCCTGAGCTTCCCATCCCAGAGATGAACGAAGAGCGTCGCAAGGAGATGACAGCTCGTACAATTTACGCTAAAGGTTTTCCCAAAGAAGCCCTTCTGGACGACATTCTGAAGTATTTCAAGCAGTTCGAAGAAGTAGAGAATGTTATCATGAGGAAATATCTGGAGAGGTCTACCAAACGTCGCCTCTTTAAGGGATCTGTGTTTGCCACATTCAAAACTAAAGATCAGGTAATTTGTACAATGAAGTTTTCTTAGGCTGGGTTGCATCATCTTACTTTAACTTTGACAAACGTCAATAATCTGTCAAACTCCATACAAAAACCACCGGTTATCGTTATAATTTTTTAAAGTTTGGTGGTGCAACTCAGCCTTAGTCTACTTCTGTTATAATTTGTAGCAACTTTACTTCACACATGGAAATTAATTGAGCCGAGCAGAATCCATGCCTACACTACCTCTGTTATTTATTTATTTGAACACCAACAAGGTTACATTGAGGCTTCACAAAAGTAACTATAAAAAATGACACTTGTTAAATGCAAACTTATGAACTATCAATGATACAACTTTTTCTTAATCTTCATTTTCAGGCTACTAAGTTCATGGAGACAAAGGATTTGAAATATGAAGAGACTCCGTTGATCACCTTCTGGCAAGACGAATATCTGCAGCAGAAGCAGGAGGAATACCAGGCCAAGAAGGACAAGCGCGATAAGAAACACAAGGACAAAGAAGTAATTAAAAAGTAGTTTTTTACAATAACGTCCCGAATGGTACCCAAAATCTAAATTCAATGTGTATCCAGCTGTATTTCTACTTGGGGAGCAGGTCATTGGTGTATTTTGTGGAATAAATGTTGTAATGTGAATTCCAAGATTATTGTTATTCTTACGATACGAAATTTAAATATGCAGCTGAAGTTGAGTAGGTATTGCTTGTGACAATCCAATGTTGAAACAAGATAATGATAAGTTCTATGGTTTCTACTTACTAATCCTAACTAAGAACATCATATTATATCTTTACAAAGTGCTCAAAAATATCATTACATGTGCATATTGTATGAAATGTGTAAAGTTATATTTGAATACTTTCACTGATTAGATATTTATGATGTTGAGACATAAGTATAATAATTATATTAAGTAATGTTTCTTGATTTCTTTCCTAAGGAAAAAGATGATTTCAAGTTGCCAACGGGAACAGTGTTCCACTTCAGTGAGGGTGCAGACACCATGAAGAGAGAAGATGTAAAAGAAGCTTTGGTGAAATTAGGTATGTAAAAATGGAACTAACATTCTCAGTCTTAACTCTGTATCTTTTTTTATTTTCTCTTCTATAATATTAGCTATCTTAGAAAACATACAAAATGTTTATTTCTAACTAATTATTTTGTCATACAGGTGCTGAAGTAGCATACATCGACTTCAAAGTAGGCGATACCGAAGGTTGGGTACGTTTAGCTAAGGAGAATTCTGCAAAAGAAATTGCAGAGAAAATTACTGATGGCAAGATCAAAATAGGAGAAAAGGATGTTGTATTCAAGATTTTGGAAGGTGATGAGGAAACAGAGTACCTAACAAAAACTGTTGAAGAAATGGTAAAACGGCGCAAGAATCAGAAAAACAATAGCAGGCAAAATAAGGGCAAGAACAAGGGAGGCTACAAACAAGGAAGGAAGCGTCGACAGGATCAGAATGACGATGGACCCCCGTCTAAAGTGAAGGCTGATAGTTAGTCATAGTTATAAGCTAAAATATTTTTTACAAATTATAAAGTACAGCTAATTTCTTATAGACTGTACTATTGTTACATGTAAGACATTTGTTTATCTACTTGACCCATGGAAATGTCATTAAACTTAATCCTGCATCAGCAACTAAATTTTTTCTACTAGTAATGTAGATCTATGTTTTTTGCCTAATAATGTATGGTTACTATAGGATGAAAGGAAACTAGGTAGCCTTTTCATCATGATGTTGATTAAAGTTTATTGTCAAATAAAACGTCTTTTTTTCCCTACAGTATAAATAACCCATAATACATTAATTCCAGTAGATAGCAATTTATATCTTGAACGCAAACAGCAAGAATACATAAGAAATTACTATTTAATCCTAGTGGCTAGTTAGTGACACTGCACTTAACATCAGTTTTATTCAATACAATCAAATAGGTATTTTAAAGCGAAATTGCGTGACGCGTTCGTCTGTTCGCGATTAAGTCCAAACCTACTGAACGGATTTGCATGCGGTTTTCACCAATGAAGGTATCCGTATTAATTTTTCGATATGCGTACGATATTCTCGCAGGAATAGCTAGTGGGTGTACAATAAACCTATCTTATGGGCCATACATAATCCTTAACTAGCCATAGGCGTCTTATCATTTGAAAATGTACCTCACTCTAAATCTAAATAAAGGTGATCCTATTAAAAGAAATGACTACATTAATTTGTTCAATTTAAAAATATTTATTACACATCTACATGCTCTTTTAATCTGGTTCTGTAGCTGGCTGTCCTTTTAGAAACATTTGATAGCAGTTCCTTATCTTCTAAACCACCTAGTATGTTTTCATAGTCTTCTTTACTGGCATCCAAAACAGTGCTCAAGTTACTCTCTGAGCAATGCAACATGTACCCACAAAGCAAGTTACTTAGTGGTGCTTTAATCTTCTTCAGAAATTCATCTCTGTCAGCGTGATCCTCTTCAAAATCACCTCCACCATTTTGGTGATCCTTTAAAGTGCAAATAGCAGTCCACATACAATAACTAGGTATAAAAAATGTGCTCGGCTCACAAATCTCATTGAGCTGTACAGTGTTAACTATTGTGTTAGTAGAATCAATTATATCAACCAAGTCTGTATCCATTTCCTTCTGGTTCAGGAACTTATCTTCATAGTAAAGAAGAATGTGGTTGATCATAGTTGCTAAACATTCTTTGTTTTCATTGTATAATTCCAGGGATTTGTCGAAACCTATCAGAACCAGAGTTACCTGCATACTTACTACAGATACTCTCTCTAGCTCGTCTCTTTCACACAATGTTTTTTGATTATCAATAACTTCTGTGCAGGCAGTTGTCAGAGCTTCCAGTGCATCTTTATTTACGAAATGTGTAAAAAATCTAGTCCTAGTTTTTTCAGCGTTTAGGTATGTGCAAACAGTGTTGAAGTTCTCTAAAACTGTGATTAGTAATTCCTTATTGGAGGAATTCTTTAACATGAAATAGAGTGCTTCAGAATAGGCTAGAGATTCGAAGAAGCCCATCCATATGACTAAATCTTCATCCTCCGCCAGAAACAGTGCTGAATTGATCAGACGTAGCAACTGCACAAGTATTAGACTATCGTCGGTCTTGATATATTCCAGTAGGTTCTTGATAAACGAGTCCATTTTTAGAAGCGTACTAGTTGTTTCTTTATGGCAGCACATATTCCCAACGATGCCCACCATAATTTCGATGATCCGAGGAGAATCAATGATGGGCAAAGCGAAGTTGAATAGATTTAACACGTCGTGTTTTAACAGAAAGAGGACCACGTCACGCTCGGCAGTCATGTCCCACAGCAAGCATAAGTCTTCTTCAAAGGGCTTCTCCCGAAATTCGTCTTTTAGGGAATCCAAATTGGCCAGTTTCAGCAATATTTTCAAAACAAAGCGCTCACTGTAAGCGGTGTCACCAATTACGTCCCCAGCTGGAGCAACTTCGTCCTCCACGACAGATTCTTCTTCGGGCTTCATGATCAGAATTTTAATTGTTTTGTGAACTGTTGATGACTTATTTTAGTTACTTTCAATTTTTTTCCGGCATGATACAAAATACGATTCGATTCGAGCAACAAAACATTTTTTCAGTGTTGCCAGTCGGGTCTTGTCAGAAATTACCAGAAATGTAAAAAAATGTAACCTTTTTGAATAAAAAGTAACCTTCATACCGGGGGGGGGGGGGGGGGGGGGGGTGCGGAGCGATTGTGTAAGGTTGTTCATGGATGGAAAATGAATACAATAATTGATCATCAAATCGTTTACCTAAATTAATTCGAAATTTCGACCATTCCATGAAGACCGAAAGTGACCGGTCGTATTCTCGAAAAACATTCGCTAGGTCATATTATCGAAAAACATTCGCTAAAACTCAATAACAAATAATAAATCAAATTCATGTTTAAATGCAGTTTATGACATAATTTTTAAATTGTCACTATTAATATTTTTTACTGAATAACCTGTAAAACTTAATTCTACAATTTCTGAAAAATCACCTAAAAGTAACCTTTTCATTAGTGTAACCTAAAAGTAACCAATGCAGTTCAAAAGTAACCTAAAAGGTTACAAAAGTAACCTTCTGGCAACACTGCATTTTTTTCTAAAACACAAATTGACAGCCTCAAAAACGTCAATGTCATTGTCAAAATTGACTTTTTTTTTTTTCTTTTTTACGGCATTGTCATGGATAACTTGGCCTACGTGCAGCTCGCGCAACGAGTTGCAACACTACTTAACTCTCGCTTCGCGACCTTTAAGACTAGGCGCAGACCATCGATTTTTAGTTGGCCGATAGTTGTTCCCGATTTTAAATTTATGAAGAATCGGCCAAATCGAATCGGCGTAATGTGCGCACTTCCATACATGCCCATACTGATCAACTGCCCGACTAAACTATCGGCCGACAAAAAAATCAATGGTCTGCGCCACAGATATGGATTAGAGGTCTGCGCATAGGCTAATTGATACTGTCTGTTGTAGCTGGTAATACAAGAAGTAATCTCTAGGAAGCTGTGGGTCTAGACAAAGTGCAAATTATAATCGCAAACCAGTCGATAAATGGTCGAAAAGCCCCTTTTTTGTATGGAGTTTTGACTGATTCGATTTTCGATTTGATCAAAAAGTGCGTTTTGTCTAGGGGGGCTGCTCTGGGACCAATGTCACCAGTTTTTTTGAAGCGTAATATCATTATTCATAGTTCAGGATTCATCTCCAGATAAGCAAGCTATCAGCAAGGCCAACGAAATCATAACCAAACTACTAAAAATTTGTAATGTGTAGTAAAAATGCTTGAGCACTAGCGTGCAGTACCTCTAGTAGGAAAAACTTTCGAGTTCGTTTCGTTGCGTATTCAAAGTGTCATCGAAAAATTTTGTATGAAAAATTAAACAGCGCCCCCTATATTATAGCCGCCCTAGGGGGCGCTGTTTAATTTTTCATACAAAATTTTTCGATGACACTTTGAATACGCAACGAAACGAACTCGAAAGTTTTTCCTACTAGAGGTACAGGTTGCGTGGGGAATTGTTGAGTTGTAAATTTGTGTTCAATCAATGTTTAATAAGTTCCTTTTCTTTCTGTTCTGTTCTTTGGTGTGCAATAAAGAGTATTTATTATTATTATTTAATAAGCTTAAGATTTAATAAAATTACACAGAATATTCTGCCCTCCCATTAACGAACACCAGTCATGATGATAAGAAAAAAAACGACAATTTGTATACAGGATTATATATTTTGTAGACATTATAAAGCAACATTTACATTACCATAAACGAGTTGCACCGCCACTGCGGCGGCCTAAACCTACTCGAATGTAACAGTACACTGTAACAAAACAAAGCTCGCGCTCCATATGCTCTCACATAAAAAAACATACACCACAAATACTGAAAGGGAGAATGGAGATTAATAACTGTATTATTTTACATTAAATGTACTTATACACTAACTAACCACGAGCCTACTTGTTCCTTGAGCGGAACTAAATCGCACATTTTATTTTAAATATCGATTCGTAAATATTTAGATATAATTATATCGTTAGAGATAAAAAAACAGGATAAAGACTAGACTTTACACTGATCAACGACGAATTGGCTAACAGCAACATATCGCGAGTGGCGCCGCTCTGCGGACGGCGGACGGAACTAAGCTAACGAACGCCGATGCCACGTCACACGCGGTTGGCAAACACAACCGCCTTAATAATACATAATAGTCAATTAACGCATCGGGCGATAGTCTTCCCTCCGCCCGCACAAAGACGCTAGTTAACGTACATAAAATATTACATGTTACCTACTCAATAAATTACATAAATTATCTGAATTTAAAACAAGTCTTAGGCTTTTGATAAACATATTGTTTGTAGTACCATGACAAATCCCATTTTCACTACATTCAAACGTCGATGCGCACTGGACCGACGCGACGGCGCGATGCAGCGCGCAGCGACCTAACTCAAATATTTACAAAACAAAATAATAATAAAAGTAGGCAGAATAAGCCGCGGGTGATATGAACGCAGGTCGACCCCTTTGTACCAACAGGGATATGTATCTTGTAAAAGTTGTGACTTTGTATCGATAATTTGCATTGCGAACGCCTAAATTACATAACACTCGTTTTGCCATTCTATACATAAATAGCCAATCATAATCCTCAAAAAAATTCATCCACTACCGCTTCGTCAAATTTTTGATGTAAATTAATAATACACAATGTGCGTGTACGTAAAATTAAATTTAAAATTAAAAGTTATAAAAAAATGAAATTGCAATACTTTAGACAGGCCATACCAACCAATTTATATCCAATAATATAGGTCCAATTTTGGCACATAACCTTCGAATACGCGTTAAATAATACTATGAACTGCAAATGGCAGTGTTATAATCACCGACATATTACAAAGACGGCGCGCACGCAGGCTACTAAGGTTCAGCTACGTTGACTTATCTGGGCGACAATCGGTTGATATAAGTTCTAATAATTGCGTTGAGTAAACGTAGAAAATACACCAGTTTACCGTACGTGTGCAGCCGCCTTTTTAGAGGGGATTAATGAAGAAAGTCAATCAGTCAATCGATTACCTACTTTTAAAGTTTATTCATGTCAAATACCTCGATTTTGTCACTAAACATTTGAGTGACTGTTCGGATTAATGATATTAAGTGGCGTGAAGGTATCGACAAAAATAAACTTTAAAAGAGCAACTATTTTGGAAAGAAATAAAAATATTGGACAAAAAATGACTCCCCAATAACCCCCATTTGCCTCCCTGTTAGATATGTTCGACAAATATGGATAAAAAACGTGTGCGTTCTAGTTCTTATACAAAACATGCGACGGTGATATAAACCTTAACGATCGAACATACGAACAGAAAAGCAAGGCTCTCTACAATTAATTTCTTTGGTATATTTTTGTGAGCAACGACAAGTGATTACAGTTTGAGTATATTATTACATTTATATATCTAAAAGCGACAATGATATTTCATATGATACCGAAATACTGACGTTTGGACCAATTAACAGTGCCAATATTGGTTGTTCCATTTTGAATGCGTTTTGTTTTTTTCGGAAAGAAACAAGGCGCATTGTCTATGGCGTAGTCTATGCCCGCACCCGCCAGCCTTCTGAGTCCAAACGAGACGAACAGAGGTTGTAATGGATGTTTCGCGGCGACCGAGTGCGTCGGGCAGGCCCGAGTCACTGGAATGTTCACACGACGCCGGCGAAACAACTTCACCGCACGGCTAGGCCCCACAGATACATATTGCTTTCATATAAGCGTATTAAATCCATCAAGAGTAGGTACGATACACTCAATTTGTACTTACACTCAGACATCTAAACACGAGTAAATATACATCGAAACAACCTACTTTCCCCGTCTTCGTTGTCTTAAAAGGACAGCTATGTTCACATCGATAGGATAGCTACGGGGCCACACACAGAGATTTACGATTCGTAGAATAAATATAGGAATACAACTACACAGTCTGTTAACGGCAAGGGACTATCAATACATCGAATAAAGTTTTCACTGTCATACGTAATTTTCGCGAGAGTATACAATTACATGAGTTTGCAACAAAAATATTGCATCGGCTAAGTAGAAAGACACTTGGAGAGTGCGTTTTTTTGTTTATTTCGTAAAAATACAATATGATTATTTCGATGTTCACGGATTGGATAGGTCGCGAAAATGGCGGCGAATATTCCGGAGTCTCGACCGGCTCGCGCAGCGGCCCCGATCACAACATTATCACACTCGGGGATATGACACCATGTAACAAAAGTAACAGTACAACATCCCGATTACAAACGATTTTCACCCATCTGCTTTCCTAATAAAGGCTTTTCAACTGAAAATACTGTCAATACCATAATCGTGTTTAAAAACAAAATTCAAAATAATGTATTCTTTGCATATTTCTGAACTTATTT
The DNA here is from genome assembly GCF_963855985.1 of Ostrinia nubilalis. Classification (NCBI taxonomy): domain Eukaryota; kingdom Metazoa; phylum Arthropoda; class Insecta; order Lepidoptera; family Crambidae; genus Ostrinia; species Ostrinia nubilalis. Next base: position 15,815,822 of record NC_087090.1, read on the forward strand.
CCTCAGTAAATTTTACATCATTGTAAATTATAATCAAAACTCTGCAACAGGGATACTTCGTCTATGTAAAACCATAGATAATCCCTAACATCGTGTTGCCAGGTACAATAAATAAAGTACAAAAGTCTTCCGATTAGAATTCTTTGAGAAAACAGTAAAGCAATAAGAAATGAACACATTGATTTCAAATTTGGCTTAATCGGAGGTGTTCCACTGCAAATGCCTTTTAAAAAAAGCACATGGGTGTCAACCGTAGGGATGTGGCACTCAAATCACGTTGATATCGAGATTATATCACTCCGTGGACGCTCATGCGCCGGAGAAACCGTATACCTCCAACACTCGTATCTCGAAGTCACCGCTGGGGCACAGAGGCGGGTTGTTGAAGGTGGAGCAGCGGTCAGTCTTGCCGAACCTTATGTTCTCGTCCATCCAGATCGCTTGCCCGTCACTGGAAGATGATAATTACTATGTTATTGGCAAATTCGAAGTCTTCACAACCATACTGGAGTAGTCTGTGGGACTAGCGTCAGATCGTATCGCATCGTACTCTATTGGTTCTATTCGAGATTCGTAGCGTTGTCTCACTTTTACTTTTCGAGTCCTTTACCGAGCAAGAGCGAGACAATACTATACAAACTTTCAAGTTGCTATTAAGGTGGCCATCCACTAACTTGCGAATATCGTACGCTCCTCTCTCCTGCAACTGCTCTAGAGATTTGCTCATAAATTACACGCACGACTTGAATTGCGTAGGTTTGTCAAGAAAGTGGATATCCACCTTAAAAGTGTTTGTCAACTTGTTTCATACATCCTTTATGTTAAAAGGGGTGATAAGATCTGAGACCAGTTTCCCAAACTACAGTATGGTCGCAGTTCAAGGTTTAGCAAATGGGAGAACGTCACATAAAACAACGTGTATTAGATAAATTAGAGCAAAATGTACAGTAAAACAAAACACAAATCAAAATTCTTTAAAACAGTCAAGTATCATAGTAGGTTATATTTGCTGAAAAGTTAAAAATGAGTAGGAATGACATCACGTCGTGACGTCAGCTAACACGATTCGTGACAGTTCTAACATCACATAAGTCATTTTTGGAGGTTTTGTCATGCCAATCGCTCGATGCTCAACCCATCAAAAGACAAGTTTCGAGGTCATAAGTTAAAAAAAGGATTTCCATTGTTCTTTATCTGTTTACGTGATGTTAGAACTAAGGCCCAGAACAGACGGTGAAACGCAACTGCAACGAAACTGCAACTTTCTGATCATTCTGATGAATGAAACTGAAACTTGAAAGTTTCAAACTGGTTATGGCAGAAACTTACATGCAACACAAAAGTAACTAGCAGTTGCAGTTTCGTTGCAGTTGCGTTTCACCGTCTGTTTTGGGCCTAAGATATAGCATCATTTAGTTAAGTGCTCGCCAGCGAAGCTCCACGCTTCGTGATTCACACAAACACCACACGACATACCCCCCGCCGATGGTGACCATAGTGTTATCGGCCGCCATGAACAGTGACCTCGCGTGAGGGGTGCGAGGATCCTCGTCTTCTTGGAGACATCCCACCCAGGGGTACTTAGCTCGGACCGGGTGGAGGCTGCAAGTGGGAAGGTAATAATAAACTAGTGGGAATAAAATAATGACTGACCCGCCGCCGATGGTGATCATCTTGGAATCAGCCGCCATGAAGAGTTCGGAGCCGTGGGATAAGCGGGTGTCTTCGCCCTTACTGTCTGGAGCGGCGACGCCCACCCATGGATATTTCGCGCGCTCCGGGTAAAGGCTGCAAGCGAATCACGTTGGGACACTGCTCGGTTGTGCTGTTAGCGGTTCGTTAGTGATGTGCTTTGCTCCAGATTTGGTGGTGTCATATTTTGATGACATACATTGATGACATGATACTTTTTTGGACCCAACGAAACAACGATCTAAATTTGTTTCAAAAGCAAGCAGAGATTAACGCCCGTATTCACAAACATTACTATGAGGTCTCACAGTGCACGTGGACGCACAGGGTGACACACGAACCAATCACAGAGCTCTATTCAACGCTGTGCGTTCGATTTGCTGCTTCACTTAGGCAAGCATCGTTTGTAAATACGGGCGTAAGACCTTTGATTGACAGATTTCAGTCTAAATTTTAGACAGTCAATTGCAAGGCATAGTCAATGCTTGATTTTTGAGTTTAGACTTTAGAGCGTCATTTCGTAAATTGGAGCTGAAGGCTGTACAATTATTTTTTTACTGAATTTGGAACATAGTACAGGGTTAATTCTATTAATTATGTATAAAATCATAAAAAACATTATGAATGACGAACTAAGTAATGTAAGATTCAGGTTCATTAAAAAACCAAAGCATGACGTGAAGATAAGTTATGTACTTTAAAAATGGTCTCACATTTTTAAATCAACAAACCGCAAACAGCACAAACAATATTGTATACAGAATGACGTATACATTATAATCGATAAAATTGAAATATTAATTGTCATGCACAAAAAGATAAAAATAAAAACAACAAACAAAATAATAAATTAACTACACTCAACATCAAATAAATCGCACCTTCTGCGACGCGAACTTTCAAGATTTTCTTTTGACACAATCATGGTGCCCCAACAATATTGGTGTTATTTGAAAGCCCAATAAATAAACTTACAGAAAAACACATTAATTTTTTTTGTAAACAATCAACAGGTACCATAAATGTGACTTGAAAAAAGACCTCAGTTGGGGCTCACCTCTGGGACCAAGTAGACCAATTCTTTTGGTTATAAAACCAAATAATGATCTTACTTGTCCTTTTTAACAGATGGGTAGCGATTAATCCCAATTTAACAATTTTATAGCCATAAAAGTTGGTTCAAGCGTAACTACATATTTTTTGAAGAAGTGACTCTGGATCCTTCTAAAAACACATTTTTGGGGTAACAAACTTTCCTTTAATGAAATGAAGTTTAGAACTAGACTTTCAAATGGTACCAATGTTGGTGGGAAGTGGGGATGCATACGTTTCATAAGTGCTTGTCGCGGGAGGTGCGATTTATTTGATGCCGAGTATATTTCAGATATCTAAATGTCAAACAAAACTATAAATAGCAATAAACAACCAACAAAACACACAAAAGACCAAAACAAACTAGTCATATTTTAGATATCAGTACAAAAACAATACAAACAACAATATTTTTATAAACAAGTTAAAAAAACAAGTGTTGCATGCAAAGAGTAGTAAGTCCACCGTGATACGCACCAGTGAACAGAATGGCAAGAGCTTTACAGCTTGTACCCGAAGGCTTCGATTAATGTAAATAGAAGTCTAAATAGATAGACATAAATTAAAAATATAAGCCCCAATAATAAAACAAAATATTATAAACTATTTCATAAATTAGGTAAATGGCTACAAACTAAGCAGAGCTTGGGCTATAGCATCTATAGTCTGGTCTCTGAGCACATAGAATTTTGTCCAATGACCCCAAGCTACCCATCCTTATCGCTCGCGCGTAATTATGTCGCTGTCGCGCTCGCACACTCACTGCGGGCGCCCGTCGCACAGTCGCGACAGCAATATAATTTCGCGCGAGCGATAAGAATGGGTAGCTTGGGGTCATTGGACAAAATTATATGTGCTCAAAGACCGGCTTTAATAACATACATATACTAAATAAATAAGAAAGAACATAAGAATTCAATTAAATATAAGTGTTTTCTGAAAAAGATTGTGCATTTCACATTAAGTTTCACCAAGTTGAATCAATGCAACGATGTGGTTTTGTTGTACGATTGTACCTAATAAACAAATACACAAAATAAAAGCTCATAATCATAGAAATACGAATAATAATACGACAGATTGCATTTACCCACATACTAATAAAAGTTACACCCTTGTTGAACACCAGTTTGAAATGTTATTTCCATACAAAAAACATACTTTAAACTAGTGGTCTAGTGGTTCAATAACAGTTTAACTTCCCTCCGGGATAAATTTTGCCTTCACTAGTTACATTTATATTGACAAGCCAATACTGCTGTGTATCCAGAATCAACAATCAGCCGTTACAATGGGTACGAAAGTAGAAAATAGTGAGTCCACCATCTTACTTTAACAAACGTCAAAAGTGTGTCAAACTCCATACAAAAATCACCGGTTATCGTCATAGTTACTGTAACAGTTAGTGGTGCAACTCAGCCTAAGTGATTCAACGCGTAACTTTTATCAGTAATTAGATTAGACTATAGGCTTCATCTAAAGCCCGGTCTGCGAGCACGTAGAATTTTGTCCAATGACCCCAAGCTACCATCCTTATCGCTCGCACACTCACTGCGGGCGTCCGTCGCAGTCGCGACAGCAATATAATTACGCGCGAGCGATAAGGATGGGTAGCTTGGGGTCATTGGACAAAATTCTACGTGCTCGCAGAGCAGACTATAGTTGCATTTATATTGACAAGCCAATACTGCTGTGTAGCCAGAATCAACAATCAGCAGTTACAATGGGTACGAAAGTTGAAAATAGTCCCGTTTAAGTGATTTAACGCGTGTGTAACTTTTATTAGTAAGTAGATTAGACTATAGGCTTCATCTAAGACCTGGATTAACCCTGGATTAAATATCTCACCTGAACAGGAATGTCTCGCCGGTCCCGAAGTAGGCCTGCCGGTTGCCGCGCTCGTCTTTCTGGTTTCGTTCGAACCACCGCGTCGAACAATATGCTCCGAACACCTGTGGTAACATTTTAGTATTAATTTTACTTGATATTGTTTTGATTATAAATTAGTTGATTAAGCTGAGGTGTGGATTTTAATTCTGGATTGTAAGTTCTTCTATGGTGCGAATTGTAAAAATTATGGTCACTAAAGCCTGGTCCGTGAGCAAGTAGAATCCCGTCCAATGACCCCAAGCTACCCATCCCTATTGCTCGCGCGTAATTATGTTGCTGTCGCGCTCGCACACTCACTGCGGGCGCCCGTCGCACAGTCGCGACAGCATAGCGATAGGGATGGGTAGCTTGGGGTCATTGGACGGGATTCTACGTGCTGACGGACCAGGCTTTAGTCAACTATCTTTCAGAGGTGGTAAACACTGAATCGAACTCCTACTAGGTGAACCGACGATCGATCGCGATCTGGTAAAGGTCGCGGCAAGCACCTGGATGCGGGAGCGCAGGACCGGTCGTTGTGGAGAAATCCTTGAAGTAAGTGCTCCTCGGTGGTACACAGCACAGCAGACACTGTTCGACTTGTGCTTGCTGGTACTCATGACCTGTGGCCTAATTCACGTATTTTGACAGTTAAGATCTCGCTGACGTTCAGAAATCGTCCCATTGAAAAACAGTTCTAAATTCGTATACACAAAGGTCATTTTTGTAGAACGATTACTCGATAGGATCGTAACTCAGGCGATTTGTTGTCATTGATGTTTTGTTACGTCATCCCATTGAAAAACAGTTCTAAATCCGTATTCACAAGGGTCATTTCGATAGAACGATTACTCGATAGGATCGTAACTCAGAGATTTGTTGTCATTAAAGTTTTGTTACGTGAATAAGGCTACTGTGCTACTCTTTTGCTTACCTCGTTGTTGCAAGTCTTGATCATCAGCAGCGTGGGCTCATGATGCTCCACACGCACGTAGAAGGTAGTTAGTGAGCAGCCGTGCTCCTCAGTGGCATACAGTAGCACTGGCTAGTACACACGACCTGTGCTAGTTGGTACACATGACCTGTGCTACTCTGCTGCCTACCTCGTTGTTGCAAGTCTTGATCATCAGCAGCGTGGGCTCATGATGCTCCACGCGCACGTAGAAGGTAGTTAGTGAGCAGCCGTGCTCCTCAGTGGTATACAGCAGCACTGGCTAGTACACACGACCTGTGCTAGTTGGTACACATGACCTGTGCTAGTCTACTGCCTACCTCGTTGTTGCAAGTCTTGATCATCAGCAGCGTGGGCTCATGATGTTCCACACGCACGTAGAAGGTAGTCAGCGAACAGCCGTGCTCTTCAGTGGTATACAGCAGCACTGGCTGATACATCGTGATGCGAACCGGGAGCCACGACCAAAGAGTGAACAGCTGGAATGGCGAGGGACATGTCTTAGAATTACACCTGGATTCTTTGGTTCACAGTTCTACTGCTACTCATGTTTTAGTGATCTAACGGTATGCAATCAATGTTGGTTAAAATTTAGTAACATGAAGTTCACTTGACAATGTCTATTCATTGCCATTTCATGTTTTAGTGGATTAAAAAAAATTGTTACTTATACTTCCAAGTCATATGGCTAATACAAAGTGTTGATTATTAATAAATTGCATTATTACGGCTCATAGAAGCATTTAATATTCAATTGAAAATAAAGCACAAAGTTGTAAAGTTAATGAATTTAGGAGGTACGGAAGTGAAGGCCAAGTTCTATATCAAATATGGTAAATATCACAAAGTTCGACTATTTTAGATGAGCCTTAGTTCTCGGGACAATTTATTTAATTCTATCACAGTACTAATAACAACAGTAATAATAAATCAGTCTAAGATAAAAACTAATAACACAGATGGACGTCACAATATTAGTGGTGTCATATTAGTAAACTCCTACAGTGTGGTGCGGTGCATACATCAAACGGTCCATACGTCATACATGTAGTAAAACTGTAATACAACTACGTAACAACTAATAATACGGGACAAACGACATCGCATGCAACATTAACGACATTCGTAGATAACTAACTTTGTAATTCACTATCGGAGCCAAGTTTCGCGCCTTTAAATAGTGTAACAATTAAATTTAATCACCCGTGGGGATTGTAAACAAAAACAAATGATTTGTCTTCATTATTTATGATTTACTTTTAGACAAATGCAACAGGTCACTGTAATGATTAACAGGCAGAAAATTTGGCTCGACATACCTAACTCTGCTCTCTTGTACGCCAATTAAAATTACCTTTGCTGTAAATCAAAACTATATCAAGTGATCTATCAGTCCACCTTTGTAGACAAGCTATATTAATTTTTTATTTGTACAATAATTTAATCAACGTGCCAGGAACAGAGATCAATATGAATATTAATACTTACTTTATTAAAGTTTTCACAATAACAATACGTTACGTTACATGCCTATCAACTGTGCTACAGATGAGGATAAGTTCTAACTAAGCTAATGTTGTGTCTAATAATAAGGTTTAATGTTGTGAGGTGGGTACAACTGGCCTCACTGACCCTAAGTTGCGATATCTCTCAAGGAACGCGCACGGTACAGATAGAACATAGGCCATATACCTAATACAACAGGGTGTAATTTTGAAGGGTGCGAACGTATAGCGTAGCGGTGTTGCCAATTGTGAACGTTTAGAAGTTTACGTCAACATTTAAAAATTAAATTTACCTTAATACATTAACTTCACCAAAGTTATTAAAATAATTAATTGGATCGATGTAAGTAAAACCAATTTTTTCTAACTTGGCTGGACTCGCTACCGCGTGTCTTGATTACATATTTGGTTTTTCAATCAATAAAACTAAATAACATTACATGTGACCAGAGAAACGTTTAAAAATTAATTTAAATTAAAGAGAATAAAACTGAATGCCATAAAGAATAGTAAAACATTTTCATCAATAACAAATCCTTATCAATACATCTACTTAGTACATGATAAATTAACGCGGTACCCTACTTCTTCGATAAACGCAACGCGATTCAAAACGCTACACGACGCGACAAATATTTCCTTTTGATCGCGTCTCATCTCAGATCGGCACGACTCGATGTCGCGTTTGTCTCTAACGTAAAACAAAACAAAGGAAACTGAAAAAACAAATGTTGACGCAAACATCTAAACATAAGATCACATAGAGAGATATCATAACATGCACGAACTGAGTGCCACCACATCTACCCCCGATTAGTTGTATTAACATCAACAGCCTGTGCTCGTGTTGCAACGCTACCAATAGCTCACAACTGCAACTCGAAAACTAGAAATGATATCGATAAAGTTTCCAACTAAAAAAAATCTAATCATCTTCTCAATTGTAACTTTTTTGTAATGATTTCGAATCTTCGCACCCTTGTTTAATCGTCGAAATCTCTTATCGATACCACTCTAGTTCCCAAGACATTGATTGAACTATCGATAGCGCAGGCAGCACTAGCCGGCGGTCAAACCTTCTGCCTGAGGTCGGAGGAGTGTTGGCGCTGGTCCTTGAACACCGCGTTAGGGAATGGGAACCACAGGGCCAGGTGTGAGGAGCGCGGGCTCTGTAACACCGCACTGTATGATGATGACCAGGCGATATGTGGCAGCCTAGCTTGGGGTGACTGGACGTGGGTAGTTTTGAGACTCATTTGACAACAATATTTGACAGTGCAGAAGATATTTCTGCCATTGCATTGTACTACTATAGCTGTAGCGCTTAACACTTTGTTGGACAGTACAATTTAAGAGTTACTTCCCAAATGACACTACTTATTCACATACATTGCCTTTGGGAGCAGTTTCAATATAAAACGAATAAAAACTATGACGTCTGTTGGCGTTCTGTCGTATCATCCTTTACTACCTGAACGCCCGTGAACGTTACTGTCCATCAATGTGTTAACTGAGACAGTGTCTGAGGCAGCACAGGAGGGGTGATTTTGACATAATATTATGACGTGACAGACAGAGCATACAAATCTGACGTCTCGCTGACATTTGACGTCAACAAAAACACCCTCCCGTGGCACTCTCATACCTCAGTCACTGACTAAGTTAAGCGCCTATAGTTTTCATACAATTTCTAGAAGGACAGACGCAGCGCCATTTCTGTTATGGTGCGTCTACACTGGGCGAACGGGCTCGCGCGGCTCGCTGGTCATTCTGCTCACCCTGCTCTTGTTGAGTGAGCAGGACGTCGAGTTTGCCGCGCGAGCCCGTTCGCCCAGTGCGGACGCACCATTACAAACACGACGTGTGTCGCGCTTCTAGAAATGCAAAGTGGTGTCACTTCCTCTAAATTGAAGGCACCCAGGTTCAACATAATTAGAAATTTTGACATCGTAATCTATGCTTTGTGACATCATTCTCCATTCAATTCCTTTTTCTGACGTCAATTGTGCACATGGACACTGGTTAGTTCAATGGCAAGCTTTTAAAAAGACCTAATGAATTATTATTTACCTGTGTCACCCGTCAAAGTTGTTTTTAAACATGGTAATCTTTAGTTAAAAACGGTAAATCATCATGTTACATTCTTGTCAGGTTGCCCATTGTGCAGAATGCGCGTGTAACCGTCAATTGTTTCAAATTATGATAGGTGCACGCCTAGTCAACCCATTAGGCCACGCCTACTCGGGCATATAGCGTCTACCCAGTGACAATGAGTTGAACACAATCCTAAGAATCATGGGTCATGTATAACAGTTCGTTTTATGAATGAAGAAGAGCTTTAAATGTGTTGATCTTAATTGCTATTTCGTGACTGCTAAATGTCAATAAGAATATTGAGAATGTTCTTTCATAAACGTAAGGTTAGTACTAATATCACTTTTAATCGGAAGTTCGGTTTGAATCAGAACTTTTTTGCACCCATATTAGTTGATACATTTTTTTCGTCCGATATAATGACGACCTGTAGAAAAATCTGCTATAGAGACGATATTTTAGATAACTTTAAAAATATTACATACAACAAACTGTACAAACGTCGACAACGGTCATACTCATAACCAAACAGTCATGAAAGAAACGCAGCTCATGCAAAACTAGCTGGATACTTACCACGGATCGCAAACAAAACGTAAAAACAAAAGGAAGCAACGTCTATCTGGTCTTGTCAAGCGGAGTTTGCCTCCAAATGTAAAAAAAACACCTAAGTGACAAGCGGTGCATCTAAACATCGATATTGTCAAGCTCGGATTGAGCGACACTGAGCGAATGTTGTCTCTTACTTCACTTTGGTCAAGTATCTGGGACTTGAGCGCTTGGATAGGATATACGCCCATCGACAGGGCGCGCGGGCCCGGCGAATGTGAGCCCTAACGGAAAATCGACACACAGTTAGCACTCACAAAGTCACAAACAATCGACGCATGCGACGTCACAACCTATAACTCGCATGTTAATCAAATCTCAAGCTATGTTCATCAGTTGTTACTGTTACACTAATTTACATCGGTTTTATATCTTTGCTTTATCTCACACGCATGCCATGTTCAAGTTCTCAACACCTGCACGTAATTCATTTTAAGATAGTATCTTACAGAATAGAAACAAAAACACTGAAACACTGAAAAATAAAAGTAATTCAAACAGTCAAAGCTAATGAGATGATACTGGATATTCCCCTCTTTTATCGATTATGAAGATTATCGATTGAATGATCACATCGACGACAACATGATAATCATTCGCAAACTTGCCGCTACACAGACTGAAAATAACAAAACTGTGGAGTCGGAAACTAAAATAGGAAAAGAATTTACAAGTTACAAAAAAGACTGGACACTCAATGCGTCTAATCGTGTCGAATTTGCAAACGAATTCGATTTGAAGTTAGTCATGTTAGGATCGCAATCGGATGATCGTATGATAAAGAAAAGCCAAAGCCACGCCTAATGCCTCCGTGTACGATACCATCTGTTTGCCCGTTTCCTCAGGCATTTTCTGCAAACCAAGTAAAATCATCTGATATACAATAACTGACAATATAAAAAGTATTGTGCGTGTGTGAGTTAGGATATCTTTAGTGTCTGTTAGAAAAATTACACCCGTGGAATGTAAACCATCCTAAATTGTATATTTCCCTATTTTATTCGTTCTTAGCGAAAAAAACTTCAGTCGAAATTGATCAAAAGTTTCCCTGTAAGTGTTTTTTGCATTATTATAAAGGCGTGTACAGACGCTACGAAGCATGTGGCAAAGAAAAAATGTTCTCACGTATCGCAGTACTGATAAGTTACTATTTATTTACTTCTCAAGTTTATTACAATAAGCTGTATATTAATATTTGCCCGACAGTAAATATTATCCAATATTAGAGAAGGTTTAATAAATCAATTCTCACTCGTCACTTTTATAATTTTCGACCAAACGCGATGGAAGACTGTTGTGGACGTGGTCGTGGTGGACGGACCCATCTAGGGGACATAGGACCTTAAGTCCAATGAGTAATAATATTTTCTGTCGAGTCACATGTTTTACATTGTAGGTACGTATCATCAAGTCTTTAAAAAGGCATATTTAAAAAATCTACGTCGCAATTTTAGCCAACAAAGTGCTGGTAAAAAAAAATTGTGCCACACGCTCCGCATCCTGCACCCGGCTTAACTTTATGATACAGTAGTGTGCGTAACCAACCTCTCGTATCGTGAGTGTGTGCGACATCATCTGGATGTTGACCTGCGACTGGCTGGTGGGAAGGTTATCAGACGACCTGGATCGGACGAGCCGGGAGCCGGTGATCACTTGCTTCGACTTGAGGGTCATCTCGGTCTTAATGAACACCCTGGATATGTACTGTGAACTGGAAATAGGAGATGGTTAGGTATTGGAAAATGGGTTTGAAGGTCAGCCTCTTTAGGTCCCGTTTCCGTCAAAGAGGACAGGAGAGAAAATGTGTCTAATGTCTAATGTGAATAGCCATTCAGATTTAGTTATTTTTACATCGTTTTTCCGCTCAGTTGTTCAGAAATCTATTAAGGGTGGATTCGACCAAATAAGAGTAAATATCAATCTCAGAATAAATCATCAGTTATTCGACATTTTGACATATTTCCCATACTGAAACCTTAGATTAATAAAACCTAGATGGATAGTCTTCATACAAACGCTTCGTCAAGAGTGAGGCAAAAATCTTATGTCATTAGTGTCAATTTTGTTGGGGAGTGTAGACAGTGAAGGCGATTTTCCCGAAAGTAGGGAAATTTTTAATACGTTTTTAATTATTTTATAATTAACAAAAACAAAACGCATCATGTACTTACTTATTTATTGAATTCAAAGTACCTACCTAATAATAATAAGATAAATCGACTTAAAAGTCTCGATTTCATAAAAAAGGAAGTGTATTTGTACGGCGAACAATTGGGAAATAAATTTTCTTGTTACTGGTATCATTCCCGTATTTAATTTTTGAAAGCCAAATTCAAGCAAAATACGCGTCGAATTGTAGTACTTACTTATGAAATGTAACACTGGTCACTTTCTTTAGTTTTTCTGATGTATTTTAGACACCCTTTCACAGCACAAACCGTTTTAATTAATTAAAATTCGTCGGACGTGTTTACCAATTTTTCACTTTGACAGTTCATGTGACGTTTACGGGTGAGCCGTGCCGGCTCCCTAAAAACTGCCTCACCTTTCGTGCACTGACTATCTATCTAGGCTTTATTAGTCTAAGACTGAAACTGTCAATGTGCCAGTTATACCAGGAGTTATTCTCGGATAAAAGTATGGTCGTATCGGGCCTTAGTCATTCAAACACATCTCTCTTCTCCGCTATGGTGGAAAATGGGGCTTAAGAGCAATATTTGTTTCAATGGGGTAGTGGACACTAGTCATGTGACATACTTTATGAGCTGTCAAAACTCAACTTTCCCATATAGTTTATATGGCAAATGGTCATTAGGTCATTTGAATTTATTGATTTCATACTAATAAAAATCTTATTTTATAGACAAATGAAAATAAATTTTGGTAGTGTACTGGTAGATAATGAAGGTTAATTACACCTGATAATTTATCATGACATTGGATTTTCGTAACATTTTTACGTTTACGTCAGCAATGCGGGTGTTATTTTACATAATAAATTAAATACAGTCACGCAATGTGCCTGTTTATGTCACAAGTATTCCAATCAAAATATGAGGTTCGTCGTTTAATTAATTTATTATTAAGGGTTATTACTATAATTAACAATTACGATTATTGATTAAGCTAAAATGAATAAATTAATCGGAAAATTTTAAGACATGAACATGCAGCACTTCGAAAAGATCACTGCTGGATTTAGACATCGATCGCCAGTCCTTAATTGAGTTTTGATTTGAAATCTGAGCTGTTAAAACGCTCCATGGAATTTCACATTTCTACCGTCCTTATTTGACTACACTTTTTTAGGTTCTGTTTTCTATAGGCAGCAGTACTGGCAGAATGATAATTTTAAACATAATAAAAATAGCACAGAAAATAAATGAAAATGGGACGGTTGCGATGGTAATGACCGTTTCGCTTTTGTTTGATACTTTAAGATTATTTATTTTCCTTGTATCTTGGTCCCAAAATGGTGTAGGAAATTACGCTGCCTCATCCTAAGGAACGATATTGAATAATGATGATGATGACTCCTGAGTTTATTCCGGCGTTTCTTCTCAGCACTTGCCATATGTTTGTCTCAAAGCGCTGGTAGGGCCCAAAAGATAAGGAGACCATGTAAAGTGCCCCATAAGGGCTACCTTTTCTTTTTATTGTTTGCTATATTTGACGTTCATAAGTGCCACTTGTGGTCTAAACTGAATAAATATTTTTGATGTTGATTTGATTTCCTACCTTAGAGCTCTGATGCTGAAAGCCGTCCTCAACAGCTTGGTGGGAGACGCTGGCATGTTCCTGCAGAACTTGTCGATGGCGTGGTCGACGCCGTTCTTGGTCGCCTCCGCGTACCACTCCGAGTTCTGGTTCGTCGAGTGCTTGTTGAAGAGGATCAGTATCGCTAATGCCACCCTGTAGAACACCTGTGGGAAAATGAGTGGGTATCATCTGTATGCATAATTTGTGAACTATTAAACAAGAGCTGTACAATCGACAACACATCAGGCTCTATATTTTTATTGTACTTTATATGTGTCGCCTCGTGTATTGCGTCGCCTGTACATGAAATGATAAAGATCAGCTTCACGGCAAGCTGCCAAAGGTTACGTTTTTGGGCGTTTCTTACATGTCATAAGTCTTCATGCGTAACGCGACATTCAACATGAGAGACTTAATATGCGAAGAAGAGGCGAGAAAGGCAGCGCAGCCAGGATCCACCACTGCCAGTCGGCGTAGATGCGCTGGGAGCCAGTAAGCAGCTACACACATCATTGCGCCTACTCTAGCTACTGCTCTGGTGGTCTTACCTTGATGCCCTCGTGGAAGAAGCAGTCTAGGACTCGTACGAGGTGCGGGAAGGGCAGCGCAGCCAGGATCCACCACGGCCAGTCGGCTTAGATGCGCTGGGAGCCATTAAGCAGCTACACGCATCATTGCGCCCACTCTAGCTACTGCTCTGGTGGTCCTACCTTGATGCCCTCGTGGAAGAAGCAGTCTAGGACGCGTACGAGGTGCGGGAAGGGCAGCGCAGCCAGGATCCACCCACTGCCAGTCGGCGTAGATGCGCTGGGAGCCATTAAGCAGCTACACACATCATTGCGCCCACTCTAGCTACTGCTCTAGTGGTCCTACCTTGATGCCCTCGTGGAAGAATCAGTCTTACGAGTCGTACAAGGTGCGGGAAGGGCAGCGCAGCCAGGATCCACCACTGCCAGTCGGCTTAAATGCGCTGAGAGCCATTAAGCAGCTACACACATCATTGCGCCTACTCTAGCTACTGCTCTGGTGGTCTTACCTTGATGCCTTCGTGGAAGAAGCAGTCTAGGACGCGTACGAGGTGCGGGAAGGGCAGCGCAGCCAGGATCCACCACTGCCAGTCGGCGTAGATGCGCTGGGAGCCATGAAGCAGCTACACGCATCATTGCGCCCACTCTAGCTACTGCTCTGGTGGTCCTACCTTGATGCCCTCGTGGAAGAAGCAGTCTAGGACGCGTACGAGGTGCGGGAAGGGCAGCGCAGCCAGGATCCACCACTGCCAGTCAGCGTAGATGCGCTCGGAGCTAATAAACAGCTACGTCCATTAATGCGCCAACTCTAGCTACTGCTCTGGTGGTCTTACCTTGATGCCGTCGTGGAAGAAGCAGTCTAGGACTCGTACGAGGTGCGGGAAGGGCAGCGCAGCCAGGATCCACCACTGCCAGTCGGCTTAAATGCGCTGAGAGCCATTAAGCAGCTACACACATCATTGCGCCTACTCTAGCTACTGCTTTGGTGGTCTTACCTTGATGCCCTCGTGGAAGAAGCAGTCTAGGACGCGTACGAGGTGCGGGAAGGGCAGCGCAGCCAGGATCCACCACTGCCAGTCGGCGTAGATGCGCTCGGGACCGATCGCCCCCGACAGTCGTGACAGGTGCTGTGCCGCCGACTTCTGCAACCAATTTATGACAGTGTACGGAAACTGTAATCACCGATACACGACTTATGGCTACTAGTGCTATACTTGGTTGATTGGGAGTTTTGTATTTAAATAAAAAAATCAAGGTAATCTCTATTAACTTAATTTGTCAAGTAACAAATAGGAATGCTATATCTATACGCTACGTAATTTTGCATGGGTCTTTTTACCATAATATTAACAAAACAGTGATGTAACCAACCCAGAATAATACATACAATAAATTATTCAGAGTTTACATTATTACACGTCAGGCACATAATCTTAAAATCAATTTGTATAGTCCTGCTGGAGAAACATAATCCTAATCTAGTTTATATTTTATAAATCTTATGTAACGCTTAAGCTCGTTTACGCATTGGATTTTGGAAAACCCCAACTCAACGCGACAAGGCTCTTCAGGTCAGAGAAGGATCAGTAAATTATAGTGATTCGTAGAAAAATTTAATGGAAAAATCAACTTTACCACCACTGCCGTACTATTTGCTTGTCACAGCTGTAGCGATTGATTGTACCAATTAGTCGCTATAAAAAAGCTATTACATCACGTGATCGTAGTATTAGTGTAGGCGCACACTAGGCGACACGCGAGAGCGACTAGACGCCTATTCTTGTCAATTTCATTTTTTTTATCCACAACGAGAAAGCCTGTATCTTAGCTGATGGTAAGTGATGATCAGGCCGAAGGTGGAAGCGAGCTTCACCCGGAATCCTCAACCACGGAGGAACTGGTTATCTTACCTCTAACTGCCGGAACACAAAAATGCTTTTAACATTGATGTTATGGCGACAAACTTAGGTAAGATGGTGGTGGTATCTAGGTGATAGCCAGGCACAACAAGAACAAGCCCTACTTACCACTAACTAAACCGAACAGAAAAATCTGTCCTCACTAGGAATCGAACCCGGGACCTCTGCGTCTGAAGCAGGTGGTCTTACCACTAGACCACAGAGGCGGTTGATCATATATCAGCTTGTTGCGACTCCGCGACTCTGACGCCAAGTATGCGAAGCTTTGAACAAAGAAATTGTCAGCCGCAGCCTGTCGTCGCGACTAAGTCGCCGAGCTGTCGCTGTCGCGTGTCGCCTAGTGTGCGCCTATGCTTAGTCGCATAGCTCTACTCGCTCGCGTGTCGCGAGGAGTTTACTCATCGATTACTTTAAAGAACCGAGCTAGAAGTTTATGTTGTAGAGAACGTGAAAGGTTTACATGTAAATAAATCTTTCACTCAAATGTAATTAAGGAGTCAAGTAACGCAATGTTTCACGGTGAAAACTTATTTTTCGCACATCTAACATCATCCCTAAGTAAATTTTCTACGGTAAAAATATGCTCCAAATACCTTTGTAAAAATCAAATCGGAGTATACATTTGCATACCTACCTATACAGGGTGACAGGCAAAATAGACTATTCCTTGAAAGGGGTTAGTTATACTAGAGATCATTCGCAACAAAAATCTAGTGAACCAATGGTCAAAACTG
Organism: Ostrinia nubilalis; assembly: GCF_963855985.1. Lineage (NCBI taxonomy): Eukaryota > Metazoa > Arthropoda > Insecta > Lepidoptera > Crambidae > Ostrinia > Ostrinia nubilalis. The sequence goes on from NC_087090.1 coordinate 15,832,574, forward strand.
GATGGTTACAGAGTTGTGACGGTTCTTCGAAAAGCTAAAAACAAAAGAGCACTTTTACAGAATCCAGAATCACAGAACTTGATGGGTTTTATAATGTAGTAAGTACCTATTTGATTCTCGCTATATTTCACCACTCATGAGTGCTATTTTGGGCGCCATTAATAAATTCAATCCCCAAACCCTCGAAATGTTCGCACAAGGCACTCAATTTTCATGTTTTCCATTATAAATGCACAGTTTGCTATGCCCGGGAGCGTGTGGCATAATTTATTACCTCCATATTTTCAGGTTGGAAGAATGTAAAAAAATAGCGGGTTTAAATTTAATAAAGTATGATGCCATCCAATGTCAATGGTTTTGTCGAGTAGGTAGTTTTGATAAGGGGGTGTTTTCTTTAAAATAGAAAGTAATATTTAAATCCTAACCTATACAGGGTGGTAATTAGAGGTCAAAATAAGCAAATATTAAATAAAAGATATAGATATTAAAACATTGTTGAAGATGTTCTTTGACACCTATCTTTTACACCCTGTTTACTTTCTTATTCTTTACTTCTGTTTTCGGCTTTAAATTCACATCGACTACAGTCACTGATAATAAATTAGTTTTAAATATCCCCGTAAGTCACCCACATGTTATTGTCTACCACGGTCAGCCGTGGTGCCATTCACCCAGTAATCACTATCGAACGGCCCCGATGGTTCAGTTACCTATGCCCTGAACTTTATGTCATTGAAGATCGATTCAAATAGTAAGTTCGTTCAGTTAAATGTAACTCAAAACTCGAGTTCAACTCCAGCGATTGAATTGTATTGTGAAATGTGGTTCAAAATTCGATTTCAACTCTAGCATAAGTTAGATTACCATATAAGATTTTAAGTCAGTCTGCTTGTGACCACAGCTGCAGCATAGCAGGCGAAAGTTTGGAACACTTATCGAAGATCCGTAAGATAAAACTACGCTCTGAGATCAAGTTCAGGGCAAGATTCACGCCTGTGATAGATCTTAATGTTTTAATTCGACCAATCACAGGAATCTGTGCTGAGGTTTTGTTGGTCTAATTTTAATATGTAGAAAAGTTTAAAAGCTCAAAACTATAATTATTTTTCTATAGAATTCGACAGCGGTGTCGCGGAGGCGACACGGCGCGGTGCGGAGCTGTGCGGAGCGGAGAAGAAAAGTGGAAATAATGTAATCTGATTGGTTATTCAAAACACTTCTCCGCTCTGTTAAACCTTGGTGGAAACCGGGCGTAAGTAACCTCCTTCACGTATCGTGGTCAAACATTGACACCCCGTATGTCATTATCTTGAACTGGTCAGTTCAACCCCCAGTAATTACTCATCGGACGGCCCCGGTAGTTCGGTAACCTATGCCCTAGAATAGTACGGACAGCACATCAAGCTGACCTGAGCAGCATTTTATGTGGTCGTAATAGGGTCTATTTTCCAACAAGAGTGTAGCCTAATGTGCCGTAGATTACAAATAAATCAATCATATATTGTGTCTACTTGGAATTTTAACCTTTCTAGGAATGTAGGTAATTGATATTACAAGTTTAAATATTTATTGAACATTGTCGTTTAACATTTCATAAAATAGGTATCAGCCGCGCCTGAAAATAATTACTTGGAACAATTTTTGTTAGATAATTGTATTTGTTGTATAGAAATACAAAGTGACAAGAAGGAATCTTCCACTATTATATTGACTAAACTATGATTAAGCACAATTTCGACCATAAAATCTTCTTGTTTTCTTTTAAATAATGATTAAAATAGGAAAATTTCAAAGCATAAGTAATAATAACGCGATGTAAACAAGTATTACGTAAACGCATATTAATGTATTGTTTTGTTGTTTGTAGGGCTCTATCGCCGAGTAATTACTGGCAGGTATAATAACTTCAGATGAGATTTTAATTCATTTATATCGGCTTAGTAATTATGTCATAATCATTCGTAATTGTAAAAGAAATTACTAGATATCTATTACTATGCTGTAAAACGGTAGTTTGTAAGTTTTGGATGTAAGATTTTGTGAAACAGTAGAGAAGCCCGGAGATGCACCTGTCTCATAATTATGTTAGAAAAACATTCGCCATGCCACATAGAGAGCTCACAGATGACCGGAATCCTGTCGGCGACTACTTGTGATAATGGTAGGCGACTTTAGGCGACTGTCGGCAACGTCTCCGACTCGCGCCTTTCACTGTCATGACATGATGACACTGTTGACACTCTGACTCCATGTTAGTGACCCGTCCGTCTTCGAGAGTCGCGATGCATCGGCAACTGTCAGCGACCATCGACGGTATTCGCGATGCGTCGGCGACAGTCGTCTAAATTGACTGTCTTCAGCGACCGTAGCCGTCTTAAGGCTTGGTATTTCTTCTAAAGTAGGTATTTCGCGCTGTCAAAATCTGCGCGCGCAATTCTTCGCCGAAAACAACGCGTCAAAGAGCTCCCGCCACAATTTCCAGCTACACAGTATAGAAATACGCAGTTGGTTAGGTTAGGTTGACTTCCTTCCCTTCAAGCGTCACACTCACAACACTTTCTAATAGAAATCATATCCAAGTGATACAAATTAAAACACCTTTCAGACTTTTTGGGAATATATTCTAGAATCGAATAAATATAAAATATAACTGCAGAAGTAAACACTGTTCAAAGTGGCCGTGGCGTCGCCCGACCTTCTGGAAGTTCTGCGCCGGCTTAAAGAATTTCAAGATTACGTCACCCGACCTATCGGTAGGCCCTTGGGAGCTTGAGCGATTGGATTTTTTTTTTATGATAAGTTACTCTTAATAGCGATTATTTAGAGCTTGGATAATAAATTTAATTATAGTTGTTGCAATTCACGAAGCTTTGAATGTGGTTAATAACATTAATCAGTATAGGTACGCATCAATTTTGTTCAGTCTCTTTGTTTATTAATAAATTAAAATATCATACTAAAATTGCAGAAACATATTTGTTTGTATTGGCCTGGGTGTTTTCTTTCTATAATATGTATGACGTATGTACGGGGTTCTGTACCTATCGAAAATTGCTATAAGCATCACACGCGGTTACCTGCGTACCTCTGTGCACTCATGGGAGTTTAAGCAGAGGTCCCTAGAGTTTGACTTTGAGCTTTGTTTATAGTCATTACGAAGCAGACTGATGGGAAACTGCACTGTCTTGAATTCGAAAGGGTAATTTGACGGTGTTTGGGGAATTCTAGGAATAAATACAGAGTCTCCTCATTGAGATTGAGACATTTCAATTTGAGATTTGACTTGACATTGAACACAATCTGAAATGGAGTTTTCAAACACTTGTAAAAATAAAAAGTTATTAAATCAAAGGCACTGAGTAGTATTGATATCAACTTCGAAGAAAATGACTGCCAAAATTACTTTCTACCCGTTCCACACGTCTTTCATGAATTATATTAAGGTATTGTTAAACTAAATTTCAAGTAGATTGAACCAAGGAATCACTTTGTCCCATACAAACTTTGCCCCCTTTTTTCACCCCCTTCATTTCATGACCCCATTTCGGAAAATCTTTTCTTATGAGATGCCTACGTCATAAAAAGAACACACCTTCCAACTTTCAGGTCTCTACGATATCCGTCAGTCATTTAGGACAAAGCATTTTTATTAGTTGTTCAAAACTCTATCGTTCCAGGTATGTCATTGACAGGAGGGCGCTACTATCTTAATGGGTTATTCATTAGTCCACTTGACATTTCAGAATCGTTTGACTTTAGATACCTAAGCGATTTGATATTCGGAGTCTTTTAATGAAATCAAGTTCTGAAATAACTTGAGGTGTTGTACCCGATCAAGCTTTTCATTGCAGGACAGTTAAATAGTTTTATTATTAGTTTCTTCTCTAAGTCTTAATTTGTCAGAGTAGTTAAAGGCTCCATGAGAGCAAAATTTAGCTTTATAATAGTTTTTAATTTTTTTCTTGAAATATTTGACGCCTTGTAATCTCTCGTTAATATAGGTCCACACAAATAAAGAATGTTTGACTTCGACTTTAATAATTATGCTCTTACATAATTATAAATAAACTAGCTTTCCGCCCGCCGCTTCGCCCGCGTGGAATTTTTTGGTTTTTATATAACTTATTACACTCAGATATAATGTGGCTTTCTATTGGTGAAAGATTTTTTAAAATCAGTTCAGTAGATCCCGAGATTACCCCTTACAATTTAACAAATATACAAACACACAAACTTTACCTCTTTATAATATTAGATTATAGATAGGTAATTTGAAACCCTATTTTGTTTTATTCTTTTTTTTATTTTAAATATTTCACGATCCAAACTAATATTTACTGTAAGTAAATGCTAAATAGTTAATATTAGTTTGGATTGTGAAATATCCTACTAATATTATAAAGGCGAAAGTTTGGATGTCTGGATGTCATGATGTCTGGATGTTTGTTACTCTTTCACGCAAAAACTACTGAACGGATTTTGTTGAAACTTTACAGTATTATTGTTTATAACCTTATGACGATATGTGGCAAATAAATTTCAATAAATAAATAAGTCGTGTCTAAAAGCGCCATCTATCGTCATTGGTTAAAATCTACAGCACTGGACAAACTACGGTATGACGTTCGTAAATATTCATTCGGGGGAAACCGTGAAACGCCATCTATCAACATGGGTAAAATGAGGTAAAACATCATATCTAACGGGGGTAAAACGAGGTCCACGCGAACGAAGTCGCGGGCGGCCGCTAGTTTATAATAGGTAGCTTTCCCTCCGCAACCTTATTGGTATTCCATGTATGTGTCTTTTAACTGAGTTCTGTTAAACATTTCATGTAAAATTTGTCCAATTATAACTCTATTTACATCTGCATCTGTAAGCAAGGATTCATGTTCTCCAGTCCAGATGCCGAGTAAACAGAATCGTCTTTCAGTGACGTGCAGCTGCCCCTATATTTGACCCACTGACCCAATTTTTTATTATTTATTTGTGTCAGTGTGCTCTTCTAAAGAGTGAAGACGATTGTATGTAGGTACTATTAAAATGTAATTTTAACTCATTGGTTTTGTCTCATATTTGAGGAATGTATCATGAGTAGAGTCTTAGTTTAAAAGGATGCCAACGATTTAAATTTCAATAGGTAGACAAAATTCAGAATTCTTAATTATCAAAAATTTTAGCTTTCTCCAGTAACACTGGTATTATTATACTGTGACTCATCAAAGTCATCATTGTCAAAAATATTGACATATCGAGAACTGTCACGGCCAAAAAACTGGCACGCGTCCGTCCTCCGTAAGCGCCACCGCGCGACTGATTGAGATTGTCCAAGCCGTCATGGGCGATTTTTTCCACATTTTTTAACATAGTAACTAAATAAGACGCAATATAAAAATTTCATCCGTTAAAAGCCCTCAAGTTATTTCTGAACTTTAGTTTAGTAAAAGATTCAGAATCTCAAATCGCTTATTTTAAAAATAAAACCATTATTAGAGAACGAATAGAGGTAACTTTGGGAATTTATTCTATCGAGTCAACTTCATCAAATCGTGTTTCCATCCGTTAATAGCCCTAGAAAATATCCTCAACTATGCCCAAAAAAAATCTTAGCCTTTTATTTTACTGTTTAGTACCTCAAAAATGAAAAATGAAAACCTCATTTTCGCCATTTTCTCTGTTACCCGGCCTTAAGTCGCAAGCTGTCGCCGATATTCTGTTGCCCGTCTGTGTGCTCCCATGGACTCAGGTGTGAATAAGACCAGAAAGCATCTCGTTCCAATAGTTTAACATAGCAATCAGTGCGAGATTGCAGTAGCGATCGCAGCCTGCTTTTCCCATACAAACGATTTCCAATATCGCGCACGTGTTCCAAACGAGTCTCTCTCCACTCTACAGAAAGATTCCTTTGACATAGTCACAGAGTTGTAAATAATGATTTCTTGTAACGAGTGAAGATTTGTAACTTAAGATAGTCACATAGTTTAGTAAATAAGACCTAGAACTGAAGGACCGACAGCAAAAGATTTATATGCTTTCACATGGTGATGGTTCAGCACAATCCATTATATTGACGTGTCACTGTGTGCACGAAAACAAGTGATAAATCCAGAGTTTGGGGCGTCTTTACGAGGCCGAGGAAAAGAGGGAGATACTACAAATAAGTTGCTCTTCAACAAAGTAAACAAGCGTGCGAAATAAAACGAAAAAGCTTTGCAGTAACTTTCAGGCACTCATATTATCATCACCGTTAGGTCATTTATTCAGTGTCCATTGCAATTTGCAGGAGCCTTCATCTTCATACTTACATTATTTAATTTAAAATCACTAAAACAGTCTCAATAATATGCACCTGATGTCGTGCCCTGAGTGCCCAAGCAACTGCACTTAGGAGGATTTGATGAGTGCTGCTGACAACGGCACTCTTGTGGCGAAGTTTTGGGCTGACACTGTGTAGGTTTGTTGTCGACACGAAAAGAAAAAGTCTCAATAAGATAGGATCAGATGTTTCCATGTTTGGAGCGAAGCCCTTCCGTCAGACACCGACAAAAGTATCCGCAAATTTTATCTGATGAACGTGACTACGTTTCCAACACTCCAGTGACGTAATACGAAGATGACGTCACTCTACCCATCCTCCTTACTAATAAAACAAAAACGTCAAAAAAGCGAAAAGCACAAATTACAATCAAAGGATGTATTAGTTTAGCTTTTTTAACTCTATTACGTATTATTATTCTCTAAATCTACCCCTAGTGGGGATTGTGCCACTACTATGCACTTGCTTCCAAAGCATTCCAAATTTCCCAACTGCCCCCCCCCCTCTCGCGTGCTGCATAGCATGTAACGATCACGAGTGTTTCGGCCGGACGGGTCACGCGATCGTAAAGGCCCTTACATTTAATTCAATTTAGCCCGAGCTCGACCTATATCCGCTAATTGGGATGCACTATTTTGCAAGATTGGTCTTAAAAGTAGGGTTTCTGCTCGAGCTTTCTCGAACTCGAGAAAACTCGAGAAATTTGGCTTCATTCGAGACGAGAAAAAAATTACCGGAGCTCGAGAATTCTCGAGTTTCGATTTTGAAGCTTTAATATTCTTGAAAGCCTATTTTCTTAGACAAAAGTAAGTTTTTTAATTATTTAATAGGTTAACGTTGCGTTTAGACTGGCCTAGTCTTTCCTTTTTTTAACTAATTTGATTTGCAAGTAATGATCTTAACCGAAACTAATGATGTTTACCTACGAGTATGCTATATTTTATTATGTTTGTATAACTGACTGAAAATTTTTTGTTAACTATCTGTTAGTTTAGGTACCTACTCGTAAATACGTTTTTTCAAGTCGTTATCTTTAAGTTTAAAAATTTATTTAAAAGTTTTTTTTTTGTTTGTAAATGTAGATTTATTATCGTAATTTTTCTATTAATTTGGACTTGTGTTCTTTGGAAAACAAGTGATTCAATTGGAGCTCCAGATATGTATGGTTATTTATCCTTAAAGTACACGCGACTTTATGACTTTTGTTCCTTTAGTTAATTACTAAGTTATAATTATCCTACTAATATTATAAATGCGAAAGTTTGTGTGGATGTCTGGATGTTTGTTACTCTTTCACGCAAAAACTACTGAACGGATTTTGTTGAAACTTTACAGTATTATTGATTATAACCCAGACACATTATAACATTAATAAAAACCCGTGTTTTTATTAAATTTCAACCGATTTCAACAGTTTTAATTAAAAGACTCGAGACCCGAGAAAACTCGAGACTTTGGCCTCGAGAATTCCCGAAACTCGAGAAAAAAAATAAGTCGAGAAATCAGAAACCCTACTTAAAAGTAAATCAGCGTACTGTTCGTTTTGCTTTGAGTATTTTTCCATTGCTGGTGTTTAGATTTGATTAAACAATCATTTGAATTGCGGTATCAGGATCGATGTCAGGGGTTTCCCGGTGAGTCAAGGAGTTTTTTATAACGTGAGAGCCCCATGTCGGTCGATAGAGGTTACATTCTGTGCGCAATCCGCGATGTTTACGATTTTGGTATGAGACGTGAGCCCGTGCATTCGTAAGCCCTACTAGGCAACTCCGCAGTTTTAAAGAGATCCAAAATTCCAAATATATTTTAATGGAGGAAATACCCAATGGAGTATAAAATCGAATTTTAAGTGCCAACTTCCCGAAATCTACGCTTTACCTTTAACCCTTTATACGGCAGTGGGAATATAGTTCCCATTATATTTTAAACTTTGTCTTAAGGTCTAAGGTCTAAAAAGATTAAAAAATTTAACTGATTATGCCCGTCAACTTAACATGTGTGTTACTACTAGCCGAGACAATGTGTAAACGACTTTAGTCGGCAATTTGCTTTATTTACCCGCATGCAGATCAAATAAAGATTGGTAAGACCGTCCGGCACGCAACGCTGATAACGCGCGACGTAAGTTCAAGTTTATCGTCGGCGTTACTAGACTAAGAGCTAGTGAACGCCAGACCTATGTCACTTTATAAAAGCTGAAAGTTTGTCAGCGTATGCTCCCAATATAGGTTAGAATGCTGGTAAAGAATCATGAAGTTTGGGTCATCGTGGCTTTGGCAGATATCCTAAAAAAACTGTCTGGCAAGGAGTTGGAACTGTCAAAACTATCTGGCTGATGTGGAAACAACTTGCAATCATTGCCCAAACATTATGCTTAAAAATCAGATTTTTTGGTATAACGTATTGGGAGCATACGCTGACAAACTTTCAGCTTTTATAAAATGACATAGGTCTGGCGTTCACTAGCTCTTAGTCTATCTTATGTTATGTGTCGTAATCGTAAGGGGCTACTTTGTAACGATGTCCGTATTTTACATGTATTTTAACCACCTGGAAACACAGAAGGAACAATAGCGACGGACAAAGACGAAAATACGAAAAGCTTCTCTCAAGTGAGTTGTTACTTCCCGAGACGTATTTTTTGCGGATAAAGGTAGCAGGAAAACGCTGGATGCAGGCCGCTACCTTTGTGGAAATTATTAGGGGAGGCCTATGTTCATCAATGGACGTCCTATGACTGAAATGATTGTGATGATGATAATGATTTTTTGCGCTGACCCGATATCTAGTTGGTATTGTTGATCGAAGACGAAAACTGTCTTGTTTAGAAGGCAACCGGCTCAGACTTAAATCTATGCGAGTTCCCATCTCTCGTTCCCACTCTCACCTTTAAACTCCTGATTTTCTAGTTAACAAATATTAAAAACAACATTTGTCATTTTTAAAAACGAGAGTAAAATATGTTTTTGCTAAAACATCGGTCCCAATAAAATCCAACTGTTGACGATCAAGTAACATTCATCGGGGTTAAAAAATAACTCGATAAAAACATTTAGTGCAAATCCATTCGAAAGCAATAAACAGATCGTTAAATTGAAACTGAGAAAAAGATTTACGTGAATCCGCATCCAGCGAGCATTCATCATAATGTTTGATATTAACGCCGCTGTATTTTTGTAATCAAAGCAAACTAATTTGAAGGTTGCCATGAATGCTGCTTGATTGATGCGTAATCAACAGAAAGATATGCTGACGAAAATAATCACAAAGAAGCACTCGCATTGCTTAAAGATATTTACAGCTTGGAATACAAAAATAAGAAACGCATAAAGAAAAATATAGTTTTAAGAGAAAAGAATGCAAATGTCGTTAAAGAAACAAACTCTAAAGATCATTAGCATCGACAATAAACGATTTTGAAATATACATAGATGTTACTAAGCGTTTAACCGACTATCTAAGTTCGAAGCAGAATCAAGATCGGGCGATCAAGTGACTGATGATAATGTATCACGATTTGAGGATTCTTGAATACTAATCCCTGATGCTGCTATCATATCAGAAGACAAAGTAAAATTCGATCGTACAGTAGATATTGCACGTAATTTCGCTACGTGAAGTGATAGCGAATCCAAATTCACAATCTGATTCAAACTCAAATCACGTTTTTTGAATGTCACTTTGTAAATACCAATTAACGGCATATAAGAAAAGAAGCAGCGTGAGATGTTCACCCACAATGTGAACCGACAACATCATAAAGGTAGCAGGAAGGTGCTGGACGCAGGCCGCTACCAACCGGGAAACATGGAAAGCATTGGGGGAGGCCTATGTTCAGCAGTGGACGTCCTATGGCTGAGATGATGATGATGAAGAAAAGAAAAAGAGGAAGCGAAGCGAAGTTCAAATGCCCACCAAAATTAAATGGCAGTGCACATCTTAAGCTTAACCGTGCAAAGTTAGTAGGTAGAAGAATATAAAAAGTCATTCTTACGGCATGTTTCTTGGCGATCTGCATCACCGTCTTCCACGTGACCTCGTTGAGCAGCTTCGTCTGCGTGATGAACATCTTCTCCTTGGACGCGACCAGGCTGGCCATGCAGTGGTAGCACTCCTCCTCTGCAATGGAGAATCTATGGTTATTATAACAGATACCGATTCGGGGTGGACTGGCACGATAAGAATGTCAAAGGAATCCTAGAAATAAATCGTTTCGTAATTACAAAAGATTATACTCGTAGTATTAATGCAATCATACAATGGCAATATTGACTATTTAAGTTTATCGACATCGTAAAAGGTATTTTCATTGCTAATAAAACAAATACTGTGACTTAACAATGAATGGAAAGCAAAACAGATGCACGAGTAGTAATGGAGTAAAATAGACATTAAAAATAAACCATTTAGTACGAAAGGAGTAAAATTGACATTCATTTAAAAACCATTTAGATAATATCAGTTTTGTATGGATTAAAGCATTTCCATCAATACAAATGGAGTGGTAGCATTGTTTGTACCTATGTAATGGGTGTGACTGCTATAAAAATGTTTAGTCACATGTGCTGCAAAGAAAAATATTCTGAAGATTTAAGACATGTCGGAATATTCCCCTCTTTGCAATGGGTACATCCTCGACAGTAAACAAACACGTTGACATCCAGAAGCGAGATCTTCGCTAGGGGGCGAATCAATCACGCGTACTGAGAAGCAATTTGCCTGCTAACCCACACACGGGCTCCCGGGGGAACCGGAGATGTGAGATCAATTACTGCTGTACATTGTGTTGTAATTGCACAGATCAATCAGGAGCTTCCGATGGAATTGGCAAGTCAAAATGCAGCGCGTTTAGTGAAATTCCATACGTTTATACGCATTTCGGCGAGACGCACCTCGTCACAATCCGGGATAGGAAATCCTTGGGGCCTTTGTCTAGCACTGGACGTTTTTTGGCTGAAACGAAGCCATGTAGAAGCAAAAAACGTTGAATATAAAATACAGGAAGGTATTAAAAGAAAATATGTGACAAGCGGTGACTGGTACTGTGACTGCATCGATCAATAGATATTCTTGAGACGGGGGTTTGGCCTGGTGAATCGCTTACCGGACTTCACCTAGTGTGGTTTCAGTTCGACGGGTACAAATGTCAGTGAGACCATTAAGCATTTAAACCAGGAGTCAAACACCAAAGAGGAAAAGGAAAGTCTATCGGTATTAGTAATTCTTTAAGTAAACAATGAAAATTACCAGACCTAGAATCTTTTTATTTTATTCTTCATAATTATACCCTTTTCGTTAACGGTACTAATTACGAAACACCTGTTCATTTTAATAAAAGAAGTAATTGGGTCAGTGAAACCGTGAAGCAAGGCATTTACACAGGTGTGAAAACTCATATGTTAACGAAGTATGTGCTGTGTACAAACACGGTAATTATTATGTTATGAGTGTTATGGATGCGGGCAGCGCAGGACCGTTCATTGTGGAAAACCTTGGGGGAGGCCTTTGTCCAGCAGTGGACGTCATTTGGCTGAGACGACGAGTGTTATGTTAGGCTGTTGGCCCGGAGTAGACGTCTTTTGGTTGAAAATAACGAATGGATGATTGGGAAACATACTCGTACAATTAGTATTGTTAAAGTTAAAACTTCGGAATACTTCTTTTATAATGCAACAGCTAGGGAGGGACTGAAATTCGTTGCCTGCTGCTGTATTTCCACTACATGACACTACTCCAGGCATTTTCAGGGCGAGAGTGAATAAGCACTTACAGTGCAGATATGTACCATCCTAGACAGCATCTCAGTTACGATTGCGGTCAAATACCTGCCTTGTTCTGCAGAAAAAAGAGACTCCCGAATTTGAACTTTTTATTCCCTCGAGTGTTCGTTAATTCTGGCAAGTCTTCGACGTAGATTTATGTTTAAAGAATTTCCCAATACTTTTTTATGTAATTTGTCCAACTTTGATGAACGCAAAGTGCTCACGTTCAAATATTAAAAGCATTTCCTTGGAACTCATGGTACATTTCTGTCTGAAATATAGCGATGTACACTTAACGCCTCAGAGCTTTCACATTAGTCCAATATCCGGCGCTGTAATAACGTTACGGGGTCCTGCGGGACTAGGGTTGCCAGGTCCAAAAACACAAAAGCCGGACTCTGTGCTTCATTTGGCCGTACATTTTACCCTAAAAGCCGGACATGCGACACAATTAGTCACGAGTGAGTACCTACTATCATCATCGGTTGCCTAACGTCCTGGTGCGTGCGTGCCTTATTCTGTGGCTCGACTTTCGCCTGGCGCGGCAGCCAAATAAAAAGCCTAACAAAAGCCGGACAGGCCGGACATCGGTTATTTTGGCCGGACACGCAATCAAAAAGTCTAACTATGTCCGGCTTTATCCGGACGCCTGGCAACCCTATGCGGGACGCCTGGGGCCCGACTCACAGTGTGTTATGGGACTGTATAAACGGACATTCTCATTGATTTGATGAAACGTATAGAGCTCAGTTATACAAACATGATAGTAAAACTCCCGTTTGAAAATTCCACGTAGTTTTCGCGGTATAAAAATTCAAAGTTACCTATTTTTTTACTTCAAAATTATGCAAAAATATTCTCACTCGTTAACTAATAACATTTAATTCAGAATTGTTACAATACTTCATAGAGATCTTAAAACTACACGTAATAAGCGTATTAAGTGCTTCGTAAACGCATTCAGTTAATTAGAAAAAATGATTTTAGTGATTTTTGTTTTTATTTTTTTTCTCAATTATATCTTAATATATGCAAACATTTTTAAGTGCAAGATATAGTCTGATATTTAGTCTAATTGCATAAAAAAAATCAACTTTAAATTCCGTGATATATTTGAGGAAAATCAAATTGAAAATATGCGCAATATAGAATTGTAAATTTCCCATCACTTTTTAATAGCAATATTTCTTTTGGATGTTTAAATATCATCAGCTCGATTGTACCAAATTATTGTATTGACATTCGATTTACATAGGTTTCAAATCGATGAGAAAATTATTAAAGGTAGGATAAATTTCGACTTCCTAGATTAGTTTACATACTTTTTTAGTTAGTTACTTACATACAACTTAAGTTAATATAAGAGTGTTAAAAAAGAAAAATAACTCGACTTGAGAACCTCCTCCTTTTTTTGAAGTCGGTTAAAAACAATGTGAATGTGACTTTTTAGAACCTTCAACACTATGCACATAACAGGCGGGATTTGAAACTTTTTAGGCATGAATTATTCCTTCCAAAATTGTCGACCCTAGACTCGTAAAAATTTTATTAAGACGTTTTATGTTTTTTCTCAAATATATCACGGAGTTTAAAGCTGATTTTATTAATACAATAAGATTAAATATCAGACTATATCTTGCAATTCAAAATGTTTGCATATATTAAGGTATAATTGAGAAAAAAAATAAAAACAAAAATCACTAAAATCATTTTTCCTAATTAACTGAATGCGTTTACGAAGCACTTAATACGCTTATTACGTGTAGTTTTAAGAGCTCTATGAAGTATTGTAACAATTCTGAATTAAATGTTAATAGTTAACGAGTGAGAATATTTTTGCATAATTTTGAAGTAAAAAAATAGGTAACTTTGAATTTTTATAACGCGAAAACTACGTGGAATTTTCAAACGGGAGTTTTACTATCATGTTTGTATAACTGAGCTCTATACGTTTCATCAAATCAATGAGAATGTCCGTTTATACAGTCCCATAACACACTGTGCGACTAAGTGATTCGTTCCCGAGTCTAGGATAGGGTTGGCAGTTGTGCATATTTTTAATCTTCAAACTTTAATTAATGAGTCCGAGAGGACTTTCCTTCACTACTTAGGGTGGATTCGACCAAACAAAAGTAAATATTAATCTCAGAATAAACTTGTAATTTTGACATATTTCCCATACTGAAACTGTCAATGTACCTGTTATACCAGGAGTTATTCTCGGATAAAAGTTTGGTCGAATCGGGCCTTAGTTGGATTTAATAGTGACCAAGATGTAGACACGGTGAAAATGAGTAATGGGCTCATAATCAAATTAATCAAGTTTCTTGGATGACACTTAAAAAATTAAATGGAAAGTAAATTCTATATTTTCACAAAATCAAATGTTAAATGAATGTTGGCTAGAAGTATTCCTTGATATGCTGCCTGCCTATGCTTTTAGACTACAATCACTATGAGAGTGCTTACGCTACACTGTGCCAATAGGAATAGGACACACTCAATGTCTTGAATCACGTCCTTATAAGGATTTCCTTCTCTCGAGCGTTCATTAGCGAGATCCTGTGAGACGCAACAGATCCCAAACTAAGTGATTAGTTGCAAGAAACATGAGCCTAGTTCGTTTCAGCTAGAAATAATTAAACTTCATTTATTTATACTTAAAAGAAAGAAAGAAAAAATATTTATTTGGTATCAAAGTTATTATTACTTCATGCACATAATTACTGTACACTGTACAGGTGGCAGACTTAAATGTCAGGTGGCATTCTCTACCAGTCAAGCCAAGAAAGTAAGGCGGTGCAAAGTTTACCAAAGTTTTGGAGCTTTAGAACCACTTAAGTTTCATCCCACCTTATACCAACCCTATAAGATCACGGGTGTCAAAGGAAATTGAATCTTGGCACAGAAAATTAAAGTAACTTATTGGAAACTTGGCGGAGTTAGCTGAGGATAAGTGAACCCACCCGAGAGACGTTTGCGAAGAAAATAAGCGCTTGACCTTATAGTCCAGTCAATAAATGCTTTAACGACGGTGTAGAGAGAAATCCCTGGAACACAATTTCTGACCTCGGGACTTTATTTAGACTAGTTAGGAGGAGAACATAGTAAAAGTCCCCGCCCTTAGCCCTTGAGCCGGCGGGGAAAGGGGGGTTTAAAGGTACCACTTTTCGGTTTTTCGCTTAATCCTCGGAAACTATGCGTCCTAGTGACATGGCTACTATGAACCAAAAAAAGCTTATTCAATTTGCTACAGGTGAGATAGTCAAGTTTTTCTATATCTTGTATAGTTTTTGCGGCATCTGTTCTAGAAGGTCTGTAATATTGGAAATTTTAATTTTGCCTTACATGTTCCCATCAGGAGAAAATCGACTAAATCAACATTAAGCAAACATTATAGAAATGGGGGAGCATGTTAAGCCTAGTTCCAGGGAGGGGACTGCATCGTGCGTACATTTAGACGAACTAATTGGAGCCACTTTTGACTCCTCATCACTCAAAAAGCACTGTGCATTAACACTTCAAATTAGGCTCATGTGTTGAGACTTGCAAGATAAACATTAGCTTCAAATTTCATAAATATACCTCAAATGGTTCTTTAGGTATTGACGTTCAAAAATCGACATTCAGGACACTAAAATCTATCTATCACCTGTGAACGATAGATTTTCCTGGTTTTTTATTTGTTCCTTTGTATTTACACAACTACCTATCTGGATGCCAAATTTGAACCTTCAAGGTCATCTGGAAGTGGTTAGAATTTGGTCTTATAGGTCAGCCATGTAGATTTTTAGACGTCAATACCTAAAGAACCGTTTGAGGTATATTTATGAAATTTGAAGCTGATGTTTATCTTGCAAGTCCCAACACACGAGCCAAATTTGAAGTGTTAATGAACAGTACTTTTTGAGTGATGAGGAGTCAAAAGTGGCTCCAATTAGTTCGTCTAAATGTACGCACGATGCAGTCCCCTCCCTGGAACTAAGCTTAACATGCTCCCGCATGTCTATAATGTTTGCTTAATGTTGATTTAGTCGATTTTCTCTTGATGGGAACATGTAAGACAAAACTAAAATTTCCAATATTACAGACCTTCTAGAGCAGATGCCGCGAAAACTATACAAGATATAGAAAAACTTGACTGTCTCACCTATAGCAAATTGAATAAGCTTTTTTTGGTTCATAGTAGCCATGTCACTAGGACGCATAGTTTTCGAGGATTAAGCGAAAAACCGAAAAGTGGTACCTTTAAACCCCCCTCTCCCCGCCGGCTCAAGGGCTAAGGGCGGGGACTTTTGCTATGTTCATCTCCTAACTAGTCTAAATAAAGTCCCGAAGTCAAAAATTGTGTTCCACGGATTTCCATCTATAATGCTTTATTGACTGGACTATTAATCTATACTTAATTATATTATAAATGCGAAAGTAACTCTGTCTGTCTGCCGTCTCTCTTTCACGCCTAAACCATTGAACATTGAAAAATTGATGAAATTTGGCATAGAGATAGTTAGAGTCCCGGGAAAGGACATAGGATAGTTTTTATCCCGGTTTTTGAAACAGGGACGCGGGCGATAAAGTTTTTCTGTGACAGACAAAATTCCACGCTTGTGAAGCCGCGGGCGGATAGCTAGTTATTTTATAATGCCTTTGTAGAGTGAGAAATATCTTTTGTGCTTGAAACAAACGGATTCGTACAACATTAAATCGCTCGAGTGAATACTGTGTAAGTTAGTAAATTAACTCAAACGTCGCAAACATTTGTTTAGGCAAACGTGTTTTCAACTTTAGGACATTTGTTCGGAGTTCTGACTAGCTCACCCTTTATTTGCTCACTCAATGTCAGAGTTCAAGATCAAAACGTTAAAGGGCTTTGTGTACTATAAAGAGGCCCCGGCCGGTGATTCAATGGGCTATAATTATAATGCGAAAGGGTTGAGCCCTTTATATGCTATTCAATTAAACACGCAAATCTTAATAGGGTTATGTTTTAGCTGTCGAAGATTCGGGAAGTAGTGCGTCGTATGTAGATTAATAATACGACTTACTTGATGGTTACATTTTCATCGCTAATACATTTTACGGTGAAATTTTGTTTCTGACTGACTGACTGTCTGACATAGTGATCTATCAACGCACAGCCCAAACCACTGGACGGATCGGGCTGAAATTTTGTATGCAGGCAGATGTTATTATGACATAGGCATCCGCTAAGAAAGGATTTTACCAAACTCCACGCCTAAGGGGGTAAAACGGGATCCACGCGTACGAAGTCGCGGGCGGCCGCTAGTCTTTCTTTAATTGTCTTGTAGTTTAGTTGTACAGTTGTACTAGCAGAGCCGTATCGTACAGAGAAACAGACACCCATAAAATATTAATGTACGTACAGACTTAAAGATTTTAGTATCAATTTCTTGACTTCCCGGGCCTCCTTTCAATTCAAACAATGTAATATCATCCTCGCTTACTATATTCATATTTAAATGGCCCCAGCCTGTCTGACTCACGTTTGCTTAGTGGGCAAATCGTAAAATCAACACAGCACATCAAGTTATAAGCTATGGCATCTAATATCATTGTGTTAGGGGTGATTTTACAACAAACATGTATATTCTGATGTGCTATCTTTATGAATAGAATGTGGAACAGCTCTACATTGGCACATGGCATAAAGAACAGCCTTCTCATGGTCAACCAACACAGTAAGTACAAGTACTAGAGAGCCATTCATTTCTCATTCGACCTTTTCTCCGGTTTCGAGTCGTAGAAATTAACGACTTATACAGACACTCTTGGCAACTTGACGAAAGTAATGCGAAGCTACCTTGTAGAAGCAGATTATCCTATCACACAATGAGAGTCAAGACAAGGAGGATGATGAAGCAAAATTTTTACCATAAGTGTTGATATTTATGATTAACTAGCGGCCGCCTGCGACTTTGTAAGCATGGATCCCGTTTTAGCCCCTTTGGGGTGGAGTGTGCGTTGATAGATCACTATGTCAGTCCGTCAGTCAGTCACCTTAGAGTTTAGATAAATGTGATGTGTTGACAAGTTTCTATTTATTTTAGTTTTAAGATCACCAACAAGTTTAGACCATAACTAACATGTTTAGAACATAATGACAATAATCTATTGTGTATTCTACTAGTGACCTGACTTTTCTCCGCGGTTTGTGGTAGAGATCGTTGACCCCGCGCTGAAAACTATGTAACCCACTTCTAGGCTGAAAGACATTCACCCATATTATTATGTGTTGAACTAGTACTATTTTGAATAACCAGTCATCATAATATAATGTAATACAACTCATCCCAAAAAAATTGCACACCGTCTTACAAATGGAGTAATCCAAGGCATAACACAAGATCATATTAAAATAAAAACGAAAAAAAGCAGCCGTCGTAATTCTATACTGCTCAGTGCTTAAATGGGGAAAACAGTTGCCGAAGAAATAACAGTTGACAAATCGAAATGTTCGTTTAAATAATCAATATTACGGTTTATTACTTAAACTTCACTATATTTTACCATCAAAGCAAAATAGGCCTTATACGTTACACTACATGCTTGTGATCAATATAGTACAGTTAAAAAAAGTAACAAAGAAAATACAAAGCGAAATATTAAATATTGTGTACTTTATTGAGTCATGTTTACCGAGTATGTCTATTTTCATGAACAAACAAAATTAAATATTCAATATAATATTCGGAATTTATGAATTACCTAGAAGTAAACATGAAAACGTAATTCGTGTGCTTCAGCGAAAATTGGATTTTCTCCAAGTAAGTACCTACTTACTTGAATATTAATTTACAGGCAGCTTTGATGTAAAACGAGTGAATTATGTAACTTTTTAGACTCAAAAACAAAAATTGCATGCCTTATGTGACAGACAGGCAGTATGGTGAAAACATTTACCTACTTCTTCAAACAACTGTAGATATACCCATATTGTGAAAATAAAGACTTTGATTTGATTTAAAGGAAAAAACATATTGAAAGAAACGTCTGACGTCATAATAATATTATACAATTTGTCATATGAAAATCTTAATATCTACTTATTACATATCATGAGAAATACGATGGATTTTCTAACTTAGGAGTAAGGATTTAAAACTATATTTTCTTCAAAAAAACATGAATTAGGTAATTATTTTTTGCATATGCCAGATTATAAATACAGACTCAAAACTGTGATTAACCCAAATTAGTTCATTCAATAGTTCGAATTCAACAGTTTGAAACAAATTCTAAGCGTTTTTTTCTAAGTTATGGGCCTTGGCGTGACAATATACTAGACATTACATAAATACATAACTCAAAGTATATAGGTACCATCGCGTTATTGTATTGACGGCACATAAACTGGCAGTCGTTCGGCGGCATATAAGTTATGACGCGTATAAAACAGCTGGAAGTTTACGCCGACTCGCCCACTTATTACGTCTGCCCTACACAACTCTTCATAAACGCGAAGGGTATTCGCTATATTGAGAGACTATGGCATATTGCAGCATTGGTAAGTAACTCCTAAATCTATACTAATATTATACAGGCTGAAAAGTTTGCTTGATTGAACGCGCTACTGGTTCGATTTGAAAAAAAAAAAACTTTTTTTTTTTCAAATCGAACGTTGTTGGGTTGGGTAGCCCATTTATCGAGGAAGGTTGTAGAACCACCCTATAGCCAATAGGGGCGGAGCAGTAAAGAAAAATGTTGCAAAAACGGGAAATATTATTGAGACTATTTTCACGCGCAATACGCAATCACGGGCACAGATAGTAATAAATAATTTTATGTTTTTGAGAAATCACACGAAATTTCAGAACGAATATAAAACCCCTTGATATCTCTCCAATTTTCATATTGACCCTCATCGTTAATTTCTCACTTGAAATTTTAATAAAATCCAAGCTTGATTGTATAAACAAACTCGGGAAAGAGATAACTGATTAGAATCAAGATCCAATAAAGATAATAGACAATAGGGTCTATTTACTTTTATCAAAAGATTAAAGCACTTCGTTAAGTTTCGATTAGCAATTATTGATATTGAAACATTCAAACAAATACTTTGTAACACAAGATGATCATGAAGAAAACAATGCATTATACAAATACAGTTTACAGGGTTTATATCAAAATTAAAATGTTTTTAAATCTTCATGCAATCTGGGCGGGGCACATAGCTCGTAGAGCTGATGGTCGCTGGGGCGGAAAAGTTCTCGAGTGGCGACCACTGGCCGGAAGACGTAGTGTGGGCAGGCCCCCTACTAGGTGGACCGACGATCTGGTGAAAATCGTGGGAAGTACCTGGATGCGGGCAGCGCAGGACCGGTCGTTATAGAAATGCTTGGGGAGCCTTTGTCCAGCAGTGGACGTCATTTGGCTGAAACGAACGAACGATCGTACAACCTCGTGCGTCATTACGTTATTATGTATCTGAAACTGAACTATGCAGACCTGGAAAACCATCATGAACCAGCGTCATTTTTTCAAAACTTGGTTTAGAAAACAATATCCCAACTTCCCAACTAATATTATAAATGCGAAAGTAACTCTGTCTGTCTGTCTGTCTGTCTGTCTGTCTGTCTGTCTGTTACGCTTTCCCGCTTAAACCTCGCAACCGATTTTGATGAAATTTGGCATAGAGATAGTTTGAGTCCCGGGAAAGAACATAGGATAGTTTTTATCCCGGTTTTTGAAACAGGGACGCGCGCGATAAAGTTTTTCTGTGACAGACAAAATTCCACGCGGGCGAAGCCGCGGGCGGAAAGCTAGTTAAACAATAAATACTAGTTTTGTCCAAGTGTAACGCCTCATTATGACTTGCGCACTTATGTAGGTATAACATGTCAAACGAGCGGAGATAAATAAGTATTGTGTGTGCCTACGTTTTAGCAATAATAATATGCGATTATGTGCAAATGCAAAACGCTCTTATTTTACTAAACTACGCGTGATTTAGGAATTACGTCGTTTGTTTTGGTTAGTTACGTAGTTTGGCAGTTCGTGTACTTTAAGTGAATATTTATAGTACAGTATTGTTAAAAAATAGTTTTACCTATACCACTAATGAATAAGTAGTATATCAGCATGTAACAAACTGCGGATTTTAAGCAGGAGAGGAAATGTAAAACATATGCTAATAAAATGTAAAAATACTAAAGATGACCTTGAATACAAAATGACAATACATCATTGATGAACCCAACAAAATCTGATCCGTTTTTCACCACCGAAGAATCTCCCTACTTTTTTTTTCATGCATAACAAAGCAGATATTTGACCATAATCGCACCTGATGTTAAGTGGGATGCAGTCTAGGACTCTTACTAAACAAATAATCAAATCTTTCCTCTTTATAATATGAGTGTATTGTGTAGATAAAGAAATAAACATTTCGCAAAGTCTACGGCGACTTTATCGGCAGTAACAATAAATAAATGACAATAGTCCAAGTTTTTACGAGCGCAAAGTGAATTGGTGACATTTCCGCAGTCGGTTAAGCGGATCGACTTCCTTTGAAAGCGAGCACATTAATTTTAAAGGGTAGATAAAAGTAAAACGACGCTTGAACCAATAAAGGCTAACAGAATATATCAGTCTGCCGTTGTAAAACTATTGTAGATAGAGTAGGGGCTTTCATTTTATAAGAGGGATAACAATGGATTTACAGGATGGAATATTGAATGGCAAAAATTCAGATGTGTGAATCTGAACTTTAAATCGAATCTAGAATCTGGCGTGAAACTACAAAGACCGAAGCAAATGGCGACATCTTTTATCGGAGGCCAATGTACCAAGAGTCCAAGACACACTCGGGTCGCTGCGCCATCGGAACAAGTAAGAATCTTGACAAGGAATTACTTCCTTGTTCAACATCGCATTCGACCTATTTTGAAAGCACCTATTTTTCCGGCTAGGTCAAAGGTTAGACACAAGCCAGCTGCCGCCGGGACTCAAACACAAATAGCGGGTCGCCAACCGACTATAAAACATCAGTGAATTTATCGAGCTACGCGCGAGCGCAGGTTTTACTAGGGCTGTGGTTTGCTGAAATTCAGGAAGGAATCAATATCCTGTAATAATTATTTTTGAAACTCCTGTTCTGTATCACTTGATCAAACAACATCAAGCTCTACCCACGTTAAACGAAAATAAGGATTCAAAACAATAAGAAGAAGGATTCAAAATAAAATATCGTGAATTAGAAAATTTAGAAAACCTACATTAGACAGTAGGTACGACAACCAGCAAAAATTCAATAGCCGAGCTTTTTAGCGATTCAAACTTTTTCCTAGATTCTACCAAGAAGGCTCTGTGCGTAGAGTACTTTCGATATTTCAATTGTATCCGTATGTCTCTCCCCAGAATAGATAGGTACGAGGGTGCGTGAGAAATGGGTATACGTAGAGCTGTTTAAATTTTATCGCGGAGATGACTTAAAAAGACAGAGGGTAGGTTTGAACATACAAGACAACCCTACATTTGACGACAGTCATAAACGGCAACGGTATAAGCCGTAAAACGTCGGATCGTTCGTCACTGTCTCTTTCATCAGACGTGTCGTGGCGTGCCGCGTACGCATGTCTACGATCAGTAAAAAAAAATAACGTTCGGTTTAGGATCTAGGAAAATGTAGAGGCTTAACGACCGTGTTCACAAACGATGCTTGCTTATTTAAAGCAGCAAATCGAACGCACAGCGTTGAATAGAGCTCTGTGATTAGTTCCTGTGCGTCCACGCGCACTGTGAGACCTCATAGTAATGTTTGTGAATAAGGGCGACAGTCCACATAAAGTTTACGTTTTAACAAACTCTCTCTTCTCTTTCACCGTTCTCAGAGGTTTATTTCTTCCATACGCTTGCGAAGTTCTTTATCATTAAAGGACTAGAATTAAAAGTAATTTTGACAGTGCACAGGGAGCGTCCAAGCGCGTTGTGAGACCTCATAGTAATGTTTGTGAATACGGGAAATATTTATAGATCTAATATCACTCTGTATTAGTAGTTTAAGTTTTAACACCACGAAAACTGGAAAAGAAGCCTCTAAACGTAAAGAAGCTAACGTGAACCATTTTGAATTGGAAGTTATTCATTTCTTGTTAGTCAAAACAATGCGACTTTTTTGATTCTCTATCTAATGATATCAACATGTCTAAAAACAGGTTCAAAATTAATTACTTTAAATTAATTATGACTTATAATGTATTGTTTAAAACAGCAGTCCTATCAATATTGTCGCAGACATAATATGGACATTAAAACTAGAGAAGAGATGGTTTAAGTTCACTATAATCTGCACATATTTCTAAAAATAAAACATTGCTAATTAAGTAAACCTCAGTTATAAGTAGTAAAATTGATAAGAAAAAGTAATGAAGATTTATTGTTTGTTCCAGACGAATACTAAACAATGATAAAACCAAGTCTAGGCATTGTGTCACGGATGCATTTTTTATCAAATGGATCAACTCTTTTAAATACAGAGCATTTCTGTTTTGTATTTGACGTGGGTAAATTAGTAGCCTTTGGGAGTTTAACGAAAAACAATAACTTCTTTGCTGTGTCGTCTTTAGGGAACCGTTTGCTCAAAAATAACAAAAGAATGGTGATACAGATTAATAAGGTAAAGTACCCTTGAAGAGTCTGGAAATGCATTATAACGATATGCTGTATGTAAAAACCTTGATATTGTCCTTATTTAAACACTGAGCTTAAGCCTAGGCGCAGACCACCGACTTTTAGTTGGCCGATAGTTGGACCCGATTTTAATTTGTATGAAGAATCGGCCGATACCAAATCGCTTTCATACATGCCCATACTGATTAACAGCCCGAACCAACTATCGGCCAACTAAAAGCCGGTGGTCTGCGCCTAGACTAAGTGTAACTTTAGTGGGAAAAGTATCTTAATTTACTTCCCTAAATCATGCTTATACAGAGTTAACTAAAAAACTGTCATTATCAATATTATTATCAACGAAACAGAAGCGTCGAAAGAAACCACATTAAATAGCTTGCTCGTAAACACAAGGCGTACTTTATTATACTGTAATTCAGGAAACAATATCTTGCTTCGGTATACAGTCGGCCACAAATATTTTATGCTCTAGAAAGCTGATTCAAATTTTAGCACATTATAGCGCAGATTAAAACTAGGACGGGCTTGTAAGCCCCTGTCGCTTCCAGAGAACAAATTTCAAACAAACTGCCCTATATGAAGAACTGTGTTTGCGACTTCAACTTGACAGTTTTATAAATGAGAAGTTTATTAAATTGCCTGCTTTGGTGAAGTGCCTAGACTTTTATAGATTTAAAAGGGTCTCTGTAACATTTTTAGAAATAACATACGAGTTCTAAAAGCTATTTAAAACTATATTTAGATATTAAAGTACTAAGTAATTAAAAGTTAATAAACTCTCATTAAGAACCATGTAATTAAATAACTTTAAGATGATAATAAACTCATCATAGGTAGACATTTAATACGGCGACTGGTACAACGACTGCTTGTCAAACTAGACACTATTTTCTTAAGCAGTTGTAACAGGTACTATTCTACAACCAAAATGTACATTATATTTGTTGTTGACTGTACATTATTAACAAGAAGGATGTTTGCGGTTACGTTTTATCGCTTTATTTAGAAACGGCTACATATTTTATGTTTCTGGTCGGAATACCTAAGTTTGAAAGCAAAGATAAACCACAAAATGATAATCGTTAAATGTTTAACAATCACATAAATATTGTCTGGATTAAGATTAGGAATACATGTCAGTCGGCATAGAAGTACAAGTCGATTATTTTAGCTACCTACCTTACGTTAAAGTGTCTAGACACTTAATGTTTATAAGGCCCACTTTTTTAACCGTAGGTAAATTTTATTAGAAGTAGTAAAATATTAGCAAATTGACTTGACTTCCGCATGACTTTTAGTTCATAATTGTATTGCCCAAATTACTAATAGTCCTGTAAGCCCTTCGTGTTAAGCAATAAGCTTGTGTTAGGAGACTTAGGAGTAGGCTCACAACAAAAGTTGGTTCATTTAACTACGGCCTACGGTATTCATAAAACTGGCCCTAAGTGTGTAGTGTTTTGTTTACTACAGCCAGATGAACTTTTTCTATTCAATTGTAAATAGGAAGTACAAAAACCTAACGGATCATGAGTCACTGTCTCACTGTCGGATGACATTCAATTCGGACTTTGTACTGACAAAAAGCCAACTCATTCTGACTTTGTTTAGCTGGAAACGGACTTTGCATCATTTACGAGAATATTAAATCATTAATTTTATCAAAGAGTTTAGGGTTTTTATGGATGATTCAGTTATTTGAAAGATATTTTTTACAATCGTGCTAAAAGAACCTTGATGATGATTATGAACTAAAAGAAATACCTTATACTTTTCCAGTAGTGCACAGAAGTGCACTTCAAGATAAAACTTTACTATTTCATTAATTTGTCAAAATATGCAACTTGCATATGCAATTGAAACCTACAGCTTTGCGAGAGAGAGCAGAGCTTGGAACGCGTTCTGTATGACAAAACCTCAGGCATATAACATTAAAATGTATGTCATTATTACCTAAGAGTTATCTTTATTGCTCCATAATATTTTTATAACTTTATCACATCGTCACATGCATGTGAATATCTTAATACGTTTAAGATATGGCTGAGACATATCAATACAAAAGTTAAGTTTATTTTAAAAGATTTCCATTACTTTATGTTAAAACAAATTCAGTGGTAATTGCATATTAGCTGACACTATTTTTGATACTACTTATTTATTAATATAATCGTGATGCATCAATGAATAATGTATCATACAGCATGACAGGCCAGACTTAATCAAGATAAAGTTATTTTACGTCAGATATCTGGGGGCACGGCAGTGCCCCCACCAAGTCGAGCAAAAAAGCGGCACGGCCGTACCATCCTTTTCTCGAAGCAATTCAGGCCATTTTCGACCGCCTGTAACTTCGTTGTGGATAAAACTAGAAGGCTGAATTTTCATTAGCTATGCAGGCATTGTAAAGACACGGTATATTTAAAATTTCATTCAATTTGAACCAGTAGTTTAAGAATTATAACGGGTCAAAGTTACTTAATTTTGTCACTCACTGACTCACTGACTGACTCACCGATCATCAAAATTCTAAGGCACTTCTAGCAGACCTAGAAGCTTCAAATTTGGAATATAAGTAGTGTTTGGTGTATGAATCAAGGAAAAACTAAAATATTTGGGGGCACGGTAGTGCAACAGCCAAGTCGAGTAAAATTTTTCAATTTCGGTCCAGTTTTCTAGATACATAACTGCTGTCTACAAAATACAAAAAGAAATGAGATCCCATCAAAAACAATACTTGTCAAAAAAACCAAGTCTCGCAACTCAGTTGTTCTACGGTAAAAAGTTGTGAGATCCATGTAATACCAAGTCCAGGCCAGGAAATCTTTAACGTTTTACATAAATATATTGACTTGGCCATCGCATGAAAACACGTGTAAATTAAATTATTTAGTGCGATGGCCAAGTCAATAATTTATGTAAAACGTTAAAGATTTCCTGGCCTGGACTTGGTATTACATGGATCTCACAACTTTTTACCGTAGAACAACTGAGTTGCGAGACTTGGTTTTTTTGACAAGTATTGTTTTTGATGGGATTACTTGTTTACGTGACTCAACTAAAGAATGTTCGCAATCGACGTATCATAAAATATCTTAGCATCGTCACACACCACAGTGTAAATTAGTAAAATCATTGCATTATTGTCACATAATCACAATTAACAAGTAATTTTATCCTATGTCGCGTAACAAGTGACTAATTGTAATTTTCGCCACAAAATGTAGAAGTCATAGCTATCAATCTACTCGTATATCAAACGGGTATTCTCACGATGACCATTAATCATCGGATTTTCTTGTCAAAACTGTGAAACATCGCACAAATCAACTGGACTTAATGCAGTTACGAAAGATATAGCCAAGCCTTTGGATAGTAAACAGTATGTGATATACTCCAAGGTTGCTCAAATGCACGTTAATGCGGCAAAGCACGCCAGGTCACATGGGCTCCGCTGGTGGGAGGATCAATTCAGTCGACAGCGTTACTTACTCTACATTTTCATTGCAATATAGCATTTATTACCACTTCATAAGATGCTGTGTGTAGCTAGACGTGCTGTCGTTTGTTGCGTCAGCCGAATCTCTACTTCTCTAGTGTCACGACAGTAGCCTACGTGATGAATGACACGGGTGACCAGCAACGGACTTGCAGCCTTTATTTGGGGATTTCCTTGTACAGCCGACGGCATAAATTAATAAGTAATTAAATATTATTTTGTTGCAAAATAACAACATAAGATGCTACAGTGTTAAAACCTTGGCGTTGCTTGATGAGAAAGTTGCTCTCTTTGTCTAATAACTAACCACGTTATTCTCAAGTCCTTGATACAGACTTTTACGAATTCAACATTTAAAGATTAATCTTATCAGTTTCATATAATCTCTTATCTTATACCATTTTATCCCAGAATAGCACAAAAATTAACGTAGGTATTCAAAATATTAGTACAATCGCGAATTCGCAACTCACTCGCAAATACCGAGCTGTCTGGCACTGGACGCATTATCCAGCGTATTTATTTTCATACGTCACTTCGTATAAACCTGTTTTTCTTTGTGCAGACAGAAGTGTAACACTTACACAGAGTGCTCACGTCATCACTACTGGCTGATATCGCGTGACGTACCGCCACTGTCACTGGAGGCAGATTATTGTTATCAGTACTCGTACGTTTGATCTGAGTTAATGCCGGGTTTGACGCATATCCAGTCGATAGATATAGAAATGTTAATCATATTTATACAGTGAATTCACAGAGCCGTAATTCCATTAATCAAATGCTCTAAGACCTAAATGAAAGGATGTAATCTGAAATTTAATAAACGTCACCCAAATCAAATTAATCAACCGTGTAGTCTCTTGGGTGTCCTTAAATGAAATCGCATAGAGATCTGGCTTCAACGGTACCCAAATTAACCCTGTTCAAAGAAGGACGCGTCAAATCTGATAACTTGGGGGTTTGAAAAGGTCGCTCGTCACGTCCGCGCGGTACTTTGGTCCTTTGAGCCGGATACTTGGTCCTTCGGGCCGGATACGTCCCTTTCCACAACGCGCTTTAGCGAACAATAAACGAAATATAATTTGGGTTTTCAATGTCATCACTTTTATACAGAGCTGATTTTTACTCGACGAAGTAATGTGATTTAAGTTATCTTATAGTTAGAAGAATTAAATGTTAAGAAGCAGAAATCATGTTCATGCTGTCGAGTTTTCCGTGTCTTTAAAACAAAACAATAAACAAATGATAAGAAAATGAATTCTTGGGACTGACCGCAATACATGCGTAAACGGGCATAAAATTATACAGCACCATTAACATATAATTCACACAGACTGACGACGGCACGCAGTTTTGTTCTGTCGGTCAACAAGTTGTGTAATTGTCGAATTGTCCCAATGCAAATGCTAATCAACTGGCAGAGAACATTGACCATGCTATTGTCTACATTTAGGTACATGACATTAATCGTTTATTAATCTATCATAATATTATTTATCGATCAGCGACCTTATGTTTTTGTTGCTACCACGAATGTGTTGCCAGTTGGAAGACTGTTTGAAATAATAAGGAATGAGGAGCACAGGTGAATCCTATAGTGATTTAGAATAACATAACTTTTCATATCGATATTCTTGAGATTATTTTCTACCTCAATACCTCGGTCGGAATATCAAAGTTCTTGTTCGCTTGGAAACTTCCCCTCGCCAGCGAAAGGGTAGAATTACCCAAGTTTATTTGATACCAACAAATCCTATTAACTCAGATCCTTGGTCCGAGGAGAAACTTTCAAATTAGAAACAATAACTTGTGGGAGAACTCACTCGTGATATTATGTTTATTTTCATTCTAGGCCTTATCAACTTTAATATCGCGCGTAATGTACAAATTAAATATTTTTGCAAAGAAACAACAATCTGAGCCTAACAATGTCTCAGCGTTGAGTAAATTTTGCATTTTGATGTTTGCTGAATACTAAACACCTATGTGAAAATTGTTCACGTACGCGATCGTAGATATGGAAAATTTTGGGTACAGCAAAAAATATTTCCGTAGGGCTTAGAACCTAGTCAATGTTTATAACAATCAAATGATGACGTATGGGCTCATTTCCTCGTTGCCGTGATGTTTGTGTTACACTTAATGGAGTCGGAAGTGATTGTATGATGCTTATTAGTGGCGGTGCTATGGTAGGTACTAACCATTATGGACCGCCATAATGAAGCTGAATAACTCTGGCCAAAGTTTATATTGGTCCACATTTTTCTACACCAATGCGGTATGCATACTGGTTTTTTTCATCTAGAATGTGTCTTGAAGACCCAATAATACGTATTTTAAACATATTACAAATTCATTGACATAAGATAATTATGTAACAAAATTACTCAATCGACAATAGCTTTATAAATAATTGTGAGCTAATTAGAGAGGAGTTAAAATAAAACACGATAAAAGCGCGACCTTGACCCAGGAGGTCACAAACTAAGCGCAGACGCCGGCCGATGACACACTAATTAGATCACGTGAGCATTGATAACGCGTCGATAACGGAGTAAACATAGCGACTGTCTTAGGCGGAATGTAGCGACTTTTGTGGGCACATTGATGATTCTTTCAATTTTAATCATAGATTTTGTAACATATCATACGATGTACCTATATGAAAAATTTAGCGCCATTTAATCTCAATGAACTTCTGTACTGGATGCAAAAGGGGTAAACATAGCGACTGTCTTGGGCGGAATGTAGGGCGCGATTTTTGTGGGCACATTGATATGATTCTTTGGATTTTAAACATTGTGAATTGACATCTCGTTGATAATCTTAGCGCAATTCTGTCTCAATTAAATTTTGAATTTAATTCAACGGGATAAATTATACAAATGTAGAGTGCGAGTTTTGTGGGTACATTATTAAAACACTGGATTTGGGAAAATCAACGGGCAGTAAGATAAGAGTAATATTTACTTAGAAATACATAATATTAGCAAATTGATGGAGAACTGTGCATATCAGCAACGGTAATCCAGGAACTCTTAAACCGATAAGGGTTCTAATGATGATGTTATTTATTGATAAACAAATACGAAGGTGTAGTTTGTTTTCTATCTAAAGGCACACATTTAACACAAAATAGTAAACTTAAATAAGTGTAGAGCCGACAAAAGAAATCGAACATGTTTTGTAGGTCAATATTTTGTGTTGTTTTCGTTATTACTCGAATATCAAATTAACTATGTAACAGTTCCTTTTAAACTTTCAATGTCAAACATGTCTTTAACTTACAAAGTTTTGGCTTTCGTGCTTGTAACTATTAGGCTACAAGTTTAGTAATAAAGTTGCTTTATCATTTCTTACCAAAAGCATTTATGGAGTATGATTTTTCAGGTCTCTCCTTTGGGAAATATTTTGTTTCTCCATTCACATATCTTATCCCCCTTCTTTAAAATGTAGTTTTGTTTCAGCTTTTCTTTTTCTAGATCCTATTTACGAAACATCATCACAACTACTTCAGTGGTAAGATTCAAAACAACAGACGAGTTACTTCAAGAGTCAGTAGCAGCAAGATGGGCAGATTTTTGTATCTCCATTATCGTAAAACCAGTCCTTGTTATGCAATGTGGTCGTTCATCTGGGGGCACGGCAGTGCCCCCACCAAGTCGAGCAAAAAAGCGGCACGGCCGTACCATCCTTTTCTCGAAGCAATTCAGGCCATTTTCGACTGCCTGTAACTTCGTTGTGGATAAAACTAGAAGGCTGAATTTTCATTAGCTATGCAGGCATTGTAAAGACACGGTATATTTAAAATTTCATTCAATTTGAACCAGTAGTTTAAGAATTATAACGGGTCAAAGTTACTTAATTTTGTCACTCACTGACTCACTGACTCACTGACTCACCGATCATCAAAACTCTAAGGCACTTCTAGCAGACCTAGAAGCTTCAAATTTGGAATATAAGTAGTGTTTGGTGTATGAATCAAGGAAAAACTAAAATATTTGGGGGCACGGTAGTGCAACCGCCAAGTCGAGTAAAATTTTTCAATTTCGGTCCAGTTTTCTAGATACATAACTGCTGTCTACAAAATACAAAAAGAAATGAGATTTGGGGGCACGGTAGTGCAACCGCCAAGTCGAGTAAAATTTTTCAATTTCGGTCCAGTTTTCTAGATACATAACTGCTGTCTACAAAATACAAAAAGAAATGAGATCCCATCAAAAACAATACTTGTCAAAAAAACCAAGTCTCGCAACTCAGTTGTTCTACGGTAAAAAGTTGTGAGATCCATGTAATACCAAGTCCAGGCCAGGAAATCTTTAACGTTTTACATAAATATATTGACTTGGCCATCGCATGAAAACACGTGTAAATTAAATTATTTAGTGCGATGGCCAAGTCAATAATTTATGTAAAACGTTAAAGATTTCCTGGCCTGGACTTGGTATTACATGGATCTCACAACTTTTTACCGTAGAACAACTGAGTTGCGAGACTTGGTTTTTTTGACAAGTATTGTTTTTGATGGGATTGATATTACTGGCACAGTTGATGGCTTACAGGTGTGTAAGGTATTTGCGAAGTGCAGTGCCGGATTAAGACTGCTTGATGCCCTGACTAAGCAATCTACATTTGTGCTTCCATCCATAAGTATCCTGGTTTTATCTTTTAAAAAAATTGAAAAAATCTAAGCAAGGAATTAGGAAAATAATTTTGATGTCCTAGCAATTTTCTTTGGTGCCCGGGCCCCCCAAGATGGGATGCTGATATGCCCTAAGCAATTGGTTAATTTGCTTACGGGTAATCCGGCACTGGCTAAGTGTCATTATCAGAAACGCGCAAAAACTCCTGACCAATCTAGACTGTCCAGGGTCGAACTTGAATGAATCATCTGCTATTATATTGATCAATAAATGTCTTCCATATTTGTACATGACCCTGCAAGTTGTACCTATTTCATGGTTTATTTTATGTAATTGGTATGTTCTGAGAAACTGCGTACGCGCATGGTTAATTTCAACCTGTAATTATTTAATGCGCGTAAAATTAAATGATTATGTGCCTATTGTAGCATTTGTAAATTAGGAACCAAACTCGTCTTACAATCCGCAAAAAAGACTTCGAAGGATATCCTAAAATAAAATGCAAATATTATGTGCCTACAATGGGACATTACCATACTTGAATTTTAATTTTGACAACGTTCAGACATATGTTACTACGTATAAATGCTTCAGCAATTATACAATGTATTCTGTCTGTTATCTTTGTTTATACTGACTGTATTTAATTAATTAAATACATGAATTCGGAAAAGTATGTTACAGTAAATACACTGTTCTTAACTTCTAGGGAAGGTTTCAAGTTCTTTTAAAAGACTGACACATAATAAAGTTCGAAAGACGCTATAGTATCATTCAAAACTCTATTTTTTGTAATGACTGTCATCCCTTATCGCAGACACACCCTAAAAATCGAAACATATCAACATCGACGACATAAGTGTTACATTGAACTTATTTATACCACGGCTATAAAAAACTGATACACATTCTCACTGAGACTAGACCAGTATGTACAAGTAAAAGTCCTTGCACTATTACCAGTCTGGTCTATTAAGGCCAACGGCATAGGCGAACATAATCGCGATGTGTGACAAAGAATTGTGCCCTCAATGATCATAACTTTGCTTTTACACTGCACGACTCTACATAATCTTGTTCCGTGTAAAATACATATTTTTACTAAAATTTAATAAAGCTGTATCGTTTTGCTCCTTTGTGTAGTTTGCATAGGTGTAGAGGCCGCTAAAATCAGCACATGTTTAACATAAAATTATTAAACAAATGGTTTTCTTGATTCAATAGGTCTACATTAAAATGGACTGGTCGGTACAACCTTCAGCGGGTCGATCGCCTCGTTGTTTACATGTTTCATTATCGCCATGTGGTCGTGTCACGAGACTCTACTGACTGTAGCCAGTTGTAACGCGATTTCATGTGAATACAACATTATAACGCTTTCAAACTTTCATGGTTAACGTTCAGTTAGAATTTATCGGATCGGGATTTATATTATGTCATGGCCAAGTCCGAATATTTTGTTACAAGTAGGTATGAGTCATAATCGGTTCTTTGAAAGTTTGAATCGACTGACCATGACTTATCTAACTGAGACGAAATAGGAATTCATTTTATAAAATAAGGCGTATAGAAATCCAGTTCTTATTTTTTTTTTTCTGAATTAGGCGATCGACTTTGTCAGTTTGTGAAAACAAAAACGACATTATTTGTTATTTTTGTTTGATATAGGCTGGAATAAAAATCGTACAGTGTAAATCCCTGACATAATATGCGATCAATGTACATGCAGCGTTCATTTTAAGACATGGGTACATTACGTGTATTGCAAGCTGCCAGTCATTCAGTTTGATTTTGAGATCATTGCATTGTACACTGTATAGAAATTAATGGATAGGATATGTGATTTAAAGCCACTACAATGACGATGCTCTTAAATATTAAATACCCTCATTGAAACAGATTACACTGGTCTGACATTAGGTATACTACCTCTTTTTACTGCCCGGCAAACGGTATCATATTGAAGAGAACAGAAAAATAAAACTAAACATGGTAAAGAATGAAATTTTTGTCTTGGGCTTAGTGATCTCTTACGAATAACAGTTTGGGGAACTGCTAACTAACAATGATATTATAATAAAAAACAGAAACTTACTGTTTCAGGAGCAAAATTAAGAAAATTAAAGAAACAATTTCATAAGTGAAAATGGGGTAATTCATATTGGAAATGTGCCCAGATTCCGATATATCTTTGTCAGGTCACCCTGTATAAATACCTATATGTAACACAACAGCATTGTTTGCCTTTACTCTGTATGCTAATGTTTTCGAGCAGCCTTCGCGTCGTGTTCCACCCACGTACGACGGAACGGAACAAAACAACAAAATGGTAATGCAAATTAGCGATACTATCACACCTGTAGTAGGATGATGCTGTGCTGATAACAAACAAACGAACGCTTTAAAAGGTTTTACAGTGGATCTGCATAGAGATAACGCAGTAACAGAGGCAGTGGTAAAGATAGCAAGTGAATCTATAGACACTGAAAATAATATGACCAAAATTGGCACGCCCTGCGCAAATGACCTTCTAACTATTAATAGATACAAGCTCAATAACTTAGACGCAATGTAACCGATTAAAATAAGACCTAGAGCAGTCAATCAACTATCACTGAATGACAAACCCGAAGGAGGCTCAAGCGATGAATGAGCACGTGTAATGACAGCGCCATCTGTAAACAGTCGCGGTTCCGCCGCGGCTCGTAAGCCCGCTTTGATGTATGGCGCTGGCGTCGCCTCTGTTTACATGTGTGCACGACTGGAATTTCGATTCGCAAGGTCGAATGACTTTTCTTGTTGGCTTCAATTGCAAAATATTACTACAGAATATGGTTAAAAATAGGGCGTAGCGTAATGAATCGCATTCGTAGGAACCAAGAGTGCTACAAGAAGAGGTCGTGACCTATATTCTGTAACGACGCCCGCAGGGAGCCGAAACGCGCTCGAATGCAACGTGCCGACTCTACGGGAGCAATATATACCCTCTCGGTCATAAACCGCGAATAAACGGAGGGTAGATTGCCATTTTCCATCAACAGGCAGGAAAGTTTTGCCCAACAGTAGAATAGGAAGGTCCTAGAGATGGGTTATACTAGGTAAATTTGATACTAGGTGCACCTATTCCAAGTATTTATTAATACTCGATCCAAATACCTGTTCCACCTAGTACGTAGTAATTTAGCATACTTGACGCGACTAGTGCGGACTAATCCAAGTAATATGACTTTAAAATACAATTTTCTTTGAAAAGATACAACCGTAGTATGAATAATGCAATTTGAAATTGAATAATAATATAATTCCTCCCTTCATACTTCAACAGGCTTTGGACTGTCAACTTAAAAGTTGGCGTATTTAAAAGATATCAATTTCATAAAAATATTTACATACTTTTTTCTTATTTACCTACATGAATATGGTTTGACTACGTTTGTGTGCGTTTGCTTCGTCGCGCTCAAATTTGTTTGGTCAGACAGAGACGGAGTGAATCTCTACGTTCGCACATAAGCTTAGCGAGAAATACTAGGTGCGCGTAATACACGACTACGGATTACGCAATAATAACCTCTATTACTTTCAGGGTAGGGTCGGAAATCGTGTAATTTATAAAATACTAGGTGGATCAAGTATTTTTTAAAATGGAATAGGTGCCGCCTAGTACTGTAAAATACCTAGTGTGTGGATTTGTTCTAGTAAATACGTCTCATCTCTAGAAGGTCCGTAATGTGGCACTCGTAGCTGGTATTCATTGTAAAGGAAAAACTAAAACTTTTTGCTTTAAAAGTTTCAGGATTACAGATGATGGACGGGACATGTTCTGTAATGAAATTGGGTAAGTTACTAAAAGAAAATTTGGTGAAGTTTTGTAATAAGATAAAAATAAATTACAATGCTGTAACGAGATAAGGTTAGGAAAATGTGTAAAAGTTGACGAAATAAAAAGTAATGGAGATGAAAAAGACTTCCACGAGTTCATTAATCTATCCTAAAGTGCCTATCGATGGGAAAACAAAGTAGCTGAGCCGAACACCATTCTTAATTCGAAAATTTTTAATCTGGGGGCACGGCAGTGCCCCCACCAAGTCGAGCAAAAAAGCGGCACGGCCGTACCATCCTTTTCTCGAAGCAATTCAGGCCATTTTCGACCGCCTGTAACTTCGTTGTGGATAAAACTAGAAGGCTGAATTTTCATTAGCTATGCAGGCATTGTAAAGACACGGTATATTTAAAATTTCATTCAATTTGAACCAGTAGTTTAAGAATTATAACGGGTCAAAGTTACTTAATTTTGTCACTCACTGACTGACTCACCGATCATCAAAATTCTAAGGCACTTCTAGCAGACCTAGAAGCTTCAAATTTGGAATATAAGTAGTGTTTGGTGTATGAATCAAGGAAAAACTAAAATATTTGGGGGCACGGTAGTGCAACCGCCAAGTCGAGTAAAATTTTTCAATTTCGGTCCAGTTTTCTAGATACATAACTGCTGTCTACAAAATATAAAAAGAAATGAGATTTGGGGGCACGGTAGTGCAACCGCCAAGTCGAGTAAAATTTTTCACTTTCGGTCCAGTTTTCTAGATACATAACTGCTGTCTACAAAATACAAAAAGAAATGAGATCCCATCAAAAACAATACTTGTCAAAAAAACCAAGTCTCGCAACTCAGCTGTTCTACGGTAAAAAGTTGTGAGATCCATGTAATACCAAGTCCAGGCCAGGAAATCTTTAACGTTTTACATAAATATATTGACTTGGCCATCGCATGAAAACACGTGTAAATTAAATTATTTAGTGCGATGGCCAAGTCAATAATTTATGTAAAACGTTAAAGATTTCCTGGCCTGGACTTGGTATTACATGGATCTCACAACTTTTTACCGTAGAACAGCTGAGTTGCGAGACTTGGTTTTTTTGACAAGTATTGTTTTTGATGGGATTACAAAAGTGTTCTAAAGAAAAGGGTTACTCGGGCGTACTTAAAAACTCTCGGAAGCGTTCTTTCAAACCCGCTGACTGGGAAAATCGTGAGCAAGACCCGAGAGCACTGTAACTTGACCCACATCAGGGGTCTTAAGTTAACGAGCCTATGGAAATCTAGAAAGTTCGACGGAGCAGAAACATAAAGGTACTCTGCGATAAGAATGCAAGACGCATTGCGTTGGGCCTCGGAAATCTGGTCACGTACCACGAAGATGGGATATTGATTTTAATTTCACACTCGGAGAACTGAGAGTTCTTGAAAATATACAACTATATTATGTACATCTATCGGTAAGACATGTTGATACTAGAGGTGGGCGCCGATATTAAATTGGCCGGCGGCGGCGCGCCGACTTTTTGACCTCGGCGGCGGCGGCGTCGGCGGCGTGACCTTGTTTGATCTTTGTTCATTAGGTTTTTTTTTTAATCTGCTTTTTTAGTATCTGTCATTAAGACTAATCAGGTGATTTGCAGTTGGTTGGGGTTTGAGACACTAGAGCAGTGGTAAACCCTAGTAAATTAGCTCTCTTGATCATAGATACTTTGATATTTGGATAGCGGGTTTGGCTGACATCAGGTTCTCGTGTATTTCCTAAAGGCGAGCGTACCAGTGTGCCGATAAAAGTACCCTTAAAATGTATTTTTGAGCTCTTTTGAGGCACATAGTTAATGTTGGATTAGCTGACTGTCGGTGGAATATTATATTCAGTTCTGTTCTATTTATATTTATGGTCTTTCCATGTCATCCTACGGTCCAGGATTTTAATGCAGGTTGACTGCAGCAATGTGTCGAGGTCTAGATTGGCCGGAGGATAAGTACATCTTAAATGATAATATGGTGAGACTTCGGGGCTTGATTATATGCGCCACTTGGTCAGCCAAGCAGCTGAGTTTGCAACAGTCTAGTCACTTTAAGATCATAGTTACATTTGAGAAAGGCCGCAGCTTTCTAGTGTCTGGGCTACTTTACTAGTAGATGTTATAGAGTAACGGACCAAGTACAGAGTCCTGGGGTACTCCAGCTCTGCAGCTAAAAAGATAATATTTTGTCACCGAGTTTGATTTAAAACTGTCTGTCACTGAGATAAGAATCCATCAGGAGGTAGTAGAAGTGTGCTAGAAGGTACTTTTTAATTTCATAGAATAGTCCTATATGATAAACCCAGCTGAAGCCGCAGCGAAAGCAGACGTACAGGATTCTTTCTTTACCAAACATTGTACTGATTATGGTTGGTATGGTTTCTGCCAAAGTTTATGTTCGGCTTTACTATATTACATGGGTCATACTTAGGCAAGGGACTAAACGAGCAAGAATGATCCTTTTCCATAATTTTAACAATACAAATGTCAGATTAATTGAGCGATAAAAGAATTCGTTAGGCGACTTGCCAGCCTTATGGATCATTTCCAAAGTTAAGAGACTTGCGAGGTTCTCACTCAGTGTGGTCATTGTCAAGACTATGGACTTCATGGTGATCAGATCAAATGCAAGTGCTTTACGAGGGTCCATTTTGGCTATTTCTTTAGCTAAGCCATCTCTCTTAGCGTTAGTTCTTTCGTTTCAGCCGAAAGACGTCCTGCGCCGCTCGCATCCAGGCACTTTCTACGACCTTCCCCAAATCGTCGGTCCATCTAGTGGAGGCCTGCCCACGCTACGTCTACCGGCTCGTAGTCGCCATTCAAGAACTTTACTGCCCGAGCGGCCATCAGCTCTACGAGATATGTGCCCCGCCCACTGCCACTTAATTTTAGCTATTCTGTGGCCTATGTCAGTCACTTTGTCCTCCTGCATCTTTCGCCCTCAATTAGCGTAGTAGGAATCAATCTTCTACTTTGAACTTGAGGAGGGTAAGCGGAAACATGGCGGTCAACTCCTCAGATTACAAAAGTACAAAAATGTCCAGAAGCAGCATACGAAAAGATGCAAAATGGGCCCTCTCAAATCACAATGGGAACGTTTGGCAGCACAGCACCTAGAATGGCGGGAGATTGTGTTGTGTAGAGGCGAGTCCGCGAATTTAAGGAGCAGCGCACAACTGAACTCGACGCAAAACGCGATGATGTAAATCCCATCCATCTGCCGCCATTCACTATAATTATGTTGGCGGCGGGTACTCTCAATGTGCGAGGAGTTTGCCGCGAAGATGGGCTATGTAAGCCATCTTCGGGCGCACCAGCGCCGCTAAGATAGCTAAGTCACCATGACCGAAATCGGTCAGATGAATCAACGTCATCAGTACGAATCAAAGGCAAGCATAGCTGCAAGTCTCGGATCAAGTCCAATGCTTGATCTTATTTTTTTGATTGAATTATGGATTTTTTGGATTATCCGTGTCAATGGGTTTAAATAAACCGGTTTGTCATGTAGCAAAGGTCTGAGATTTTTCTTGTCAGTTCGCACTCATGTATTACCGGACCTTATAAGCGGAGAACACTTTGAGGGAGGTACTTTGTTGCCTTCCAGAGGTTGTGGTTCCCATTTGCATTCCGAGACATATTTGCCAATCTCTGTGTGAGTGATTCGCTTATAGTATAGTCCAATAGTGTGGGTTGTCTGCCAGACGAAGGCGGGTATTTTTTTCTTGACAGCAAGAGGGACCGGCGCCTCTCGCGATCAATTATTTACTAGACCAAGCAGCAACTGGAATAATGTACTTGATTAACTGTTACTACTGCGAAAAAAATATGCCAACCACATAATTTACATTAACTCAGACAGTCAGGCCGCGCTGATGGCCTTAAACTCCAACTTAATCACCTCAAAGTTGGTAGAAAACTGCATGAGTTGACTGAATACCCTAGGAGAACGTAACAGAGTAACGCTGAGATGGGTTCCAGGCCCAGGTCACGTGGGAATCGTGGGCAATGAAAATGCTGACGAACTGGCCAGAGCGGGAGCGGAGGGAACACAATATGGTC
The DNA here is from genome assembly GCF_963855985.1 of Ostrinia nubilalis. Lineage (NCBI taxonomy): Eukaryota > Metazoa > Arthropoda > Insecta > Lepidoptera > Crambidae > Ostrinia > Ostrinia nubilalis. The sequence continues at coordinate 15,872,351 of NC_087090.1, forward strand.
CAGAACCCTTTTGTGGCATTCCCAAAAGTCTCGCTCGAATGACCCTGGAGAACATCTATTTAAACAAATCCTTTAAGGCATGGTCAGACACGCCAGGATTAACTCATTTCAAAGCTCTCATAAAAGCCTATGACCCAAAATGCTCTAAGCAGATCATAGGACTGAGTAGGATCAAAATGCGCATCTTAGTTCGAGCCCTCACTGGACACTGCAGCTTAAACAAGCACTTGTCCATTATGGGACTGTCCGAATCAAGAACGTGCAGGATGTGCCAAGAGGCAGATGAAACGCCACTACACATTCTCACGGACTGCGGACCTTTGATGCGCAAGCGGAGCTTACACCTGGGCAAACACATCCTAAGCCCACAAGATGTAAAACATATCGCCCCCCAAAACATACTGCAATTCCTAATGGATGCAGGACTCGGAGGCGAACTGTAAGGAAAATAGCGCCGATCACAATAGATCGGTACCGGTCGCAGTGATACTAGGACTTTATTGAACTAGAATAGCCGCTCAACTCTATAAAAAAAATAGTTCTTCTGCGTTCGAAACACAAATTAGTACAGTATAGAAGAGGAATAAATTGCAAATAGTTGGTACAGTATCAGTATCGGCGCGCCGACAGCTGGTCGTCGGCGGCGGCGGCGTGAAAAAATTCGCGGCGGCGGCGGCGCGCCGGCGTGGCGCCCACCTCTAGTTGATACTAACAAAACCTACTAACACCAAAAATATATTTCTGTATTGTCACACATGTTCTGATAAATAAAAATATCTTTATCTTTACCTAGGTACAGTTACTTAAGTTAAAGAAGTTATTTGTTTGTAATCATCATGCTTTTGACTGATTGTGCTTAATACAGGGTTCTGTTTTGGGTGGCAGAATTTCAAAACGATTATCACCATTATTTTTATTAATGAAAACAACCAAAATAAAATACAGTCTTTCTGGATTCATGAAAACAAAATCACGTATTTTCCTGCTTTTCTTCTATGTTTATTTAGGTCGGCATAGTTTGTTTTTCCCTTTAATTCGTTCTTCATTGATTTTTATCGATTTCCTCTTCTTCCTTTTCACACAGTCAGATTTACTGGATTGCAACGAGAGGTGAAAGAGTAAGAAAAAAATGCAAATTTCTCGTTTCAACAACTGTGCCTTTCCTGACACAGATAGCCACATCGATCGTCAGTCAGTGCCAGAAATAGACCGCAGGTTTAGCCCGAGCGGCGTCTGTAAATTTTAAGATCGCGATACTCGAACAAATAAACGGAAACACCGAAATCTCTATACGAACACAAAGACATGTATCGTTACACATAATGGATCTTTGCATATGGTTTGTCCGCAAATGAAGCTCGATTTGTAAAACAAATGAATGTGCTAAGTGGAATGTACGGTCTATGACAGTCAAAATGGTAACACAAGGGACCAATGGCTATAATATTTTAAAAGGCCAAAACAGTCATGTTTAAAATATTTGTATTTTGAACATATTATATGCGCTGCTACTTTTCTTGTACCATTAAAATGACAGATCTACGGTCAGAAACATGCATTCTTGAACGCTTGAATAAAAGTTTGGCAGTTTTATCAATTACAACGGCTTGGATTAGGATAATGATGATATTGTATCTGTTGTTATCAAACGCAACTGGAAATATTTCGTAATCTATATCAGCAATCTATATTATTTCGGTCACGTAATACATTATTACTAATTCAGATTTGTATTGCTAAGAAATTTCTCAAAAATGTAAAATTCCAATAAGAAGATGATGATGAAAAATAAGTTGGTGAAGTAAGCAAGAAATGTTCGCAGGAGTTCGTAAAATAAGTAAATAGGTCATCAAGATAAATTGAGCCTAGTTGCATGTCGTCATTCAACCATGACAATACAATTGGATGTCACGTGTGCTTCTGAATGGCAGCTGTAGGCGGCTAATGTGCAATAAGGGATGATAAATGGAGCACGAAGATGTGGCACGCTAGCGAGGACTCAAAATTAATGCCCAGTTTTCATAAATTAACAAATCCTCATTGTGTGGATTTTAACAACCATAATGTGGCTGAATCGCGTTGTAAGTTAATTTAATAGTCATATCAATTTAGTCGTGATAAGCGTGAGATTAGTCTTATTACAATGTCGTAGGACCTAATTGGAACCAATAAGAACTGTAAACGATGATTGCATTTCTGAGTAACAAAAATAACTTGTCACAGCACCGAATGCTGCCCAATCCGAGTCATTTGCGTTCGTTTTAAACTGTGATTCACTAGCCTTTATTATTAGTGCATTAATTCTTAGCCTCGCATGTGTGATATCATGCACTATCTCGTGACAATGCGCTGGACCTCAGCATGGAAATCGCTCGGCCTTGTTGCCGTGTCAAGACACAAACCAGTCATTCTGGCGAGTAATAAAATAAGATCTGTTACGTGACGGTGATAATGTTTACCGATTTGATTCATTGGCCAGCTTTTCACGTTTGTAAAATAAAACCGCTGAAAACGATAATATTAAAAGTAGATGAACCAAACCCGAAGAATTCAATTTACAAATTCAGCAATCTCGATCCTTCAGACTTATGGAAAAGGGATATTGAAACGAACGCGGATAAATAAGAATTGGTGGTAATAAAAAGGTATAAAAAGTTCTTTACGACGGCAAAACCCTCTCGAAATGCGGAGAGGTGATACAAAGGTAAAGGGAGGTCGGAGATTCGCAGAAATTGGGTAAACGGCACGCGATACCGATACACATCTATAACCGTGCCTCCGAGAGGCTTGTACCAATAAAAGTGGTACTAAGACTTGAGCAGAGTCAATTTCATTTCAATTAACTATAATTTGACAAAAGATATTCCAACAAAAAATGAAAGACCCTTACCAAACTTAAGAACGAAAACATCAGAGGTACAAAACATAATAAGACGTCAAAAGTTGTAAAACACAATCCCGATAAGAGTCACCGAGACTCAGCCCGCATCACATTTCAACTCCGGTGTGAGTTCAAATAGGAAAACTGCGCTATCAACGTATCCCGCCGCGGAAGAGGAAACTTGCCGCTCCAATGCGCGTTCAACACAACAACATGTAATGGACGTTTTATTCGAGCTTTTTGCGGCGCCCTTTGACCTTTGCCGTAATCAACTTTTACATAGCTTCCATTCAAACCGTGATTGACTAAAAAACTTTGGATAAAAACTAGTGTGATGGATGGTAAACAAACAAGTACTCAAACAACCCATTCTAAGATAAATGAATAAAAGATAGAACAAGCCCACTCTAAAGGTTTGCAAAAGCAAATTGTGTTATCAGTAATTGCTGATAAGCACTAGTTGTTTTTAATGGTTAGATAACAGGCGACCAGCTGAACGTAGATTCCATGACGGTCATGAAAGTTGTAGCGTGATGTGAGGACCCAATGAGTGTTGGCAGCTTCTAGATCAATACGCCGAGGGAGTTTCAACTGGCGGTTCGCCAACCACTAAAACACAGGCCCAAGTTTATGTCGACGATGCGAGAGGCGCGTTGTTTTCAAGCGAAAACTCGGGGCCGTGAGGCGTGAACTCTTCGCTTTGAACCGGCTGGAACCGCTGTCCGGGTGCAGTGTCACGGCCACTCTCTGTTGCCACCGACAATAATAAGCCCGGCGACATTGACACACGACTAGTCGATAGCAAAAACAATGTTCGACACGACCAAGCCCGAACGCTTCCAACGACGCACGTGAGCTGAACGCACGTCATCAACTATTTCAGTACCATAATAAAGCACTTGAAAGATCCATGAGCACTATTTTATCCGAATATGGTGGTCAAATATTTGTTTTTAAGTAACTTGTCGACGAAATCTCCAGAGCAGTGAAGTTGCAAAAGTCCCAATGAAAATTAATTGTTGTCTACTACGTTTCCCAAGATAGCCTATTGTTTAGATGCATAACAATACATATCAATTCAGCGGTTTACGAGGGAGATGACATAACACAATCTGTTTACGACCGTGTTAACGTTTGGAAATGTGACGTATAACACTAATGGAAGATGAATTTGTGATAGCAAGACAAAAGGCGTTCGCCTTGAACATTCTCACAGTTCATTTAAATATTGGCCGTACAAAAATAAAGGCACAATAGCTCGACTACGGGAGGAAATTGTCACTTCTAAGTATCCGGCTACCAAATTGCTACTTGGGCCGAGTGCCGCCACTTCGCTAGCCATCATTCACGTCCAGACGGGCCAGTTCAGTGATACATCGTTCAGGTTATTTTCCTTTTACTGTCTGCAAGTTCTATTTAAAAACAACCTTGATAACAATACGAGTAGATGAGCAGAGTGCTTTCGCTATTGACAATAAATACGTCTGGTCGCATTCCAGCCAATTATGAAAACGTGCGACAGAGGAAGTGAGACGTACGGAATTGACAGCACGTCCGACGCAATGCAAATCTGTGGCGTGCCGGCGACGTCCATTTGTCGTGTAATCAGGACGACCCGGTCAGATCGCATCGGCCGTTCCATACCTTGTCACGAGGTGGGAGAGTTCAATTTAGATTGTGGTGACATTAATCTGGGATACGGTGGGAACGCAGCGAATATCGGGTTGTATTACAAGGGAATACAGTGGTGTGTCGGCTGCATCTAGAAGCGGTAACTGAGATACAGGCGAGAGACAGCCTCGGCAATTTGCCTATTGCTGCGTTCAATTATCGCCCCCCGCACTCATTACTGAATTAAGGCGAGAGCGACTGTAAATTTTGTGACGCCTCTGTTGGAAGGATGCTTATGTAACCGGTTGTTACCTGACTGAGCTGACAAAAGTTGCATTCAATAACACAAATGAATCATTTGTGTCGATACATAAATAAGGATATTTTTAGCAAACTTGAAAGAAATTATACGAGTATATTGATCTTATGGCTTATATTAAAATATTTTTCGACGCGAATGACAACCAATAAAGTGGTGGCTACGGTCGGGAATCGTTCATAAATCGAGCAAACCACAGCAATAAAATTAATGGCTCATTCGATCGTCACTAACTTTATCGATAATAATATCGAGTATGTTTTTAGTTCTACAGCTTGTTTATTGTGGAAAAAAGAATAGAAATGGAAACATCCAAGATATTTTGAACTCGTGACAAAAGTGCCAATTATGAATGAACCACCTAAATGTAAAATAACAGTTGATAAGATAATCGCTGAAATTATGTGGGGCCAATAATTTGTTCAATTTATGTGATATACACAAACATTAATAAATTCTTGGTATTCATTTTTCAGTTTCATTTATGGCAAAACAAGGTGTTAACCAAAAGATCGTCGTCCGATACAGAAGTACGGAATTGGCCATGTTGCACTACCACCCTTTTTCACATAGCTGCTATACTGGAAGACCACGTAGCAAAAATCTTTCAAGGAGATCGTACTCGCTATTCTGCCTCATGCTGCAGCAGTCGTAACTGCTTTAAGGCAGTTGTCCCCAGACAGCCTGGTGATACAAATACCAGTGTAACACTCACCAGGCATGAAGTGCAGCAGCGCGGCGGCGATCGGGTACAAGCTCGGGCTGTACGTGATGTCGGGACACGCATAGCCACGGTAATACTATCTATACAGTATTCCAACTCGGCCATATTTTTTAAATAAATGTCAAGAGCCGAGCGGTACGTCACAGTATGACAACATGCGATAGGGCTGCCCACCTGCAGACCCTATGTTCATTACATCTGCCATACATAATTTCTATCTAGTTTTGTGAATGTATTTTGTTTGTAATTTTTTATTTTATTTTATTTTGACAAACAAAATACTTCGTGAATTAAATAGGATAAAAATGCATGTTGTTTTGTGATTAGTAGATTTAATTAAAAAAAAATATATTTGTGTTAAGATTTAGTAACAAATTTTATAAAGCGATCGGCATACAATTTATATGCATATATTAACGTGGGCTAGTGTCGGCTTATAAACCCATTTACCTAACACCCTGTATAAATAGGTATGTACTTGTAACTATTTTTAGAAAAAAAAAGAGCGCTTACTGTTTAAAAAACAACACATCGTCCGTTTATTACTGTGGCACATTCGCGACACCCCCGACTTTTGCATGTCGAGCGCATACCGAGATTTGAATTTCGAAGGAAAGCTCGCGTTTCGTCCGTTTATATGAAGTTACAATACTGTATGATAGTATTACCGTGGCATAGCCCAGCACGGACACCACGCGGTCGGCCACCGCACGCCCCTTGCGGGTCAGGTGGTACCCGAGGCAGTGGTCGCCTCCACGAGAGACATCATGATCGGATATAAACACCAGTGTAACACTCACCAGGCATGAAGTGCAGGAGCGCGGCGGTGATCGGGTACAAGCTGGGGCTGTACGTGATGTCGGGACACGCATAGCCCAGCACGGACACCACGCGGTCGGCCACCGCGCGCCCCTTGCGGGTCAGGTGGTACCCGAGGCAGTGGTCGCCTCCACGAGAGACATCATGATCGGATACAAACACCAGTGTAACACTCACCAGGCATGAAGTGCAGGAGCGCGGCGGTGATCGGGTACAAGCTGGGGCTGTACGTGATGTCGGGACACGCATAGCCCAGCACGGACACCACGCGGTCGGCCACCGCACGCCCCTTGCGGGTCAGGTGGTACCCGAGGCAGTGGGTCGCCTCCACGAACGGAGGCAGCATGATCGGCTTGTCGGGCAGCTCCACTGTGCCGAAAACCTGTGGACAAGTAACAATTGGTCAGTATTTATTTAAAACAAGTTACATAGCATTTCCCAATATTAATTATAACTATTGACGGTGTTACAAAAATCAGTTTTGGTTTTACCGTGCACCGCTCTGATTCGACATCAGACTCAATCATTCAGAGCATAAAGTTAAATATTTTACTGCGCGCGAGTACCACTCCGGCCGATCATTATGATGACGGTACGGTCATTTATTTAAGTATTTTCTAAACTCTCGTTCCTATCACTGTTCTACAACCAGGATCTACAGCTTGACCATATCCACCATCAGGTAATTTGGTCTCTACAGGAGCACGACCCTCTCTAAACCCATTGTATTTTATATCATTATCATTCAACCACAGAACATCCACTGACAGTGGAGCTCAAAGGCCAAAACCAATGATTGGCCGGTTGGAACGCCATCATATCAGTCTGCCAAATTAGGGATGAATAATCTCAAAGAGTGCTATTTAGATTCAACATTATAAGCAAACCTAATTATTGTTCACTTCATATTATAGTAGAATACAGACAGCTATTTTTACCATGTTTATCAAGTTACTTCATAATACCAGTGTGAATTGGATTGACTTACTATTAACTAGCTAGTTTTTTTATCAAAACTGTTTTAACCTACAACCTCGTCAGTTTTATCTGTATATAAATAGAAATTAACGCATTATAACAATGTTTTGTTTCTAGAATTTGCTCTTTGTCACATACTAGTTTTTAAAGTCCTCTTCGAGAAAGTTCCTTCTATCTTCAATGTTTATAAATTGCAGCCGCTTCGAATGCTATGCTTTGTTTAAATCCCATGTTCTACTTACTACCAAAAAGTGCTTACACCAATAAAGATATCTGTCTGATCTATTTCAGTGTATTCTTTAGGCTAAAGCACTCAACTCTCAGCGGATGTTATTGAGACATAAAATTCTGCAGTCTGATCAGTTATATGCGAATTGATACAGTTAACACATAGATTTGTTATACCAATCTCCTGTTGCGGGCGAGTACAGTGCACATAAAACTATGCTTGATCCTTAGGTCGTTATAGTAAGGAACAAATTGGGATACGACTGCAGTGATTTTATCGGGGCCGACTGTACAATCCGGCGTGATTATCCACTTTGAGGCAAGGCCGTCGGCCATGCTAGTCTAGTCATACGAATTTATACATTTTGTCTACGTGTGTACTAACTACGTTATGTGACTATACTACATTGCCAGTACTGCCACTGCCAACCGACTTCCTTTGAACGTAATGACAGACGGAGTACCTACATAGAAACCGTCTGTTTTCCAATTGTACGAGTATGATATCAAAAAAGGGTGTTCGGATCGTAATTTCTATGCTGCTTTACTCAAAATAAAGTGAATAAAGATTCGCGGACCTAATAAGCAAACTTTTTGTGGCAACAATCCACCATTTTACATCATAAAAATAACAATTTACCTGACGAGCCATGACTGGAATTGGAATAGCTGATATGATCCGATTATACGCCATCCCGCTTTAAATTCAAATTTCAATTAAGACTGCACAGCGTGAAACCACTATCAAATTATATTTGCATTGCAAATACAATTTACTTAAAATTGTATTGGCAAAAGTTATCATCCCGAGTGATTGTGTGAAAATGTAGTACAATACAAATCCAAATACCAAACCCATACAGGAACAAATATTCTTATCTTACACGAATGTGGGAGTCGGCGTAACACAAAGGTTGATAACGATAGACATAGCTGCGCCCGCGTCTTTTTGACCGCCGAAAACTGCGGGGCAACGACCTAATCCGCCATCTCCGTCTCTATGACAAATAAATACCACCAACGAGCATTTTTCAAGTCGTGTCACAAAAAATCCCGAGCTGGCAAATGCCGGGCACGCTCTATATTTAGATATCGGCACAGCTCGCGAATTCGCAAAGATAATATTGGGATTAGGAATAAGCTCATCTAATCCAGAACGCGATAATTTTAGAATAGAATACGGTGTCGTACATCTTAGTGCTCTAGTTATAATGTAAACTGTAAACAAACATCAACGTTGAAGACTAGTCGGCGGCGGATCTTACAATATGTCAACATGGTAGCTACTTGAGTGATTTGAAACCGCAATAATATTAGCAAAAATATTAATCTCTCCAAAAGCTGGATAAATTAAAATGGTAATCATTCTTAATTATTAAAATATGCTGTAAAGTTTGGTTGTCTTTAAGTCGTTAAGTCGTCTTAACTTTTACTCAAAAGTCAAGCAAATCAAATTATTTGACAAAAGGTATTAATATTCAATTCAAATAAAAAGCTAGTAACCTCAGTAACAATGCTACGCCTACGCTTAAGTTCTGGAAAAGTTAATACGTACGGGTGCTCTACCTAAATACTGAAATGCATAAAACAGAAAGTTCACTCAAGTAGAGTGCTTAGGTAAGTAAGTATTACTAATGGAAGTTTTCCAGCGTTCCGGGCAACTTTGAGAAGTCCACATGAATAATTTACTACCTGCTTGTGTCAATGTTTCGCAAGCTTTGTATGGACTATAGTAGGTTTTGTTGTACAAAACAAACGTATGTGTAAACCCCAAGGTCATGTTGGTAGCTTATAGTAATACAACTTATGTATTCTATGACAGTAATTCACGTTTTACATTCATACTCCGTTCAATAAATGCAAAAAAAACAGGTGTATTTCGTTTAAACCGCCGAGCTATGTTGATAATCTCTTGCCTTTGCTAATTATGGGAAACGAACAATTTCTCAAGTAAAAAGTTAGGAAAAAACATATTTATGTATTTGGATAGAAATCTAATGATATAAGTAATTGATCGTGTGAAGGGATTTCTGTGACAGACAGAAGATAATAAGTAGGTAAGTGGACGAAGCCATGGACAAGGTAGTATAGCAATATAGCCCATCCATTTGAAGTGCCAGATAAGTACTGTTATCGTCACTGTTGCGATTGTTTAACATATTCTTCAGAAATGTAGTGTTATCTTAGTCCACTGCTGACTTTCTCACAAACTTTTAATCGTAAGTCATCATCAGTAGTTTCCACAATTTTTTTGCCGCAATCATAGTCTTTCTCAAATGAAGCAGCAAGTTTTTTTGCTAAGCCTGTTTTTATAACATACTGGCTTCTTTTTTGTACGCAGAAAAACGGACATACTTCGAAACATTTCTTTAAGATAGATTGTAACTCAAGTGTTTACGCAACTAAGTAAAGGAAATCAAACATCTTACAATTTGAAAGTCCTGAATTGGAAATACTAAATGAAAATAATACGTTCGGGTGTTTATCCGTGTCATGGAAAGATTTTGGGAAAAAAGGCAGCGATTCAAACGAATCTTTTTCAAAGAATAAAGCAGACATTACAAAAGACTTCGGACGAATAAAGGCTCTTGTAGCCTATCAAAAAATATCTGAAAAATATGAACACAATCAGCACATTGTCGTTGAAACCCCGGGTCGCTCCCGTTGTATTACCCCGCTTATTATTCGCGACGCGTACGCATCGTCCGGGCCCCTTGAATAATGAATTCCGTCGAGTGCGTCGGTCAATTTTTTGCAGACTACTCGTAGCTCCGCGAGTTGGTTGGCCTCAGCTCTAATGAAGTAAATTAATGGTACTCGATACAGTTGAAATATTAGTAATGTACCATAACGATAATCTTTGGTACAAGTTCCGCTTTGCAAAGAACACCGCGGTTGTTCAATCAATTTAATTAAAAAATTCCATTAAAAATCCTTAGAATGTCGTCAATAGCGATTTAGCGAGCTAATAAATTACGCATTGAGTGGAATTGGATTCGTTTGGAAAAGCAGATCGCGTGCGCGTCTTGTCGGCAAAAAAGTTTGAATTTCCATAACTCGATTAATTGCAAGCGTACAAAAAGCCAGCGATCGTCCATGGCGGTTCGCGTGCGTGCCACGCCCCCAGCGTGCGCGCTCCGGGCGTCCTTCTCGCTGTCAAGGCCAACTACGGATCTTCTGCAAATATTAGCTCGCATAAACTAAGCTAGATTCCACAGGTTGAAAGAGTAGAGTAGAGGTCCCAGTAAAGAACCTTGGGGCACACCCAAACGAATTGAGCTTCAGAACAGTTATTTAATTATTATTTGTTTCTAGCTGGTATGGCTCATGTAAAGCATCATAATTTTTCTTGTTGAATTACGAATAGGTATATATTTTGTGAACGACAATATCGAACGCTTTTGACAAATCTCTAAGTTAAGTAGAGATCATCCGCAGCGGTTTTAGCGCGCACGCGGCGTCCTTCGCTCAGTCAAGGCCGCCCACGCGCACGCAACCTGTATCCCAGAGCTTTGTTTATCTCCGAACCAGTTTTCTTTAGGTTGGTTAGGATTTTTTGCTCACTGATCGACATCGAGATTAAATATGTTACAGCCGGTTTTGAATACGCCTTCTTTTAGAGATTTTACTGTTCCTGTCGAGTTCAAGACTCAAGTGTTGAAATCGTGGCTTGCAGTTTTAAAACACAAAACGTATAGTCACGAATAGACTAATAAGATCAGTTGCCGATAATAGCGTACAGATTTACTACCGCAGTAATTCAGTAGAAAAAACACGCGAAAAACAAACTGTAAAATTCAAAGATAACAGATCAGTGATTCTTGGCAATTGTTCTCACGCGTCCAATAACAATATCTACGAGTGTAAATATAAACATTGAAGTATGTATCGTGATGCGCTACGATTGAGGGCGAAGTTCGGACACGCGTGGGCGCACAATTTACTCCAACTAGCTAATAAAAATTATGTGGCGTGCACGACAGTAAATAGTCATGTAATAAATAAGCATAAGCTAAAACATTTTCTTTTCAAGTGTTTATCGTTATTGTTCAGATAATAATAAACGTATCAAGGATAATTAGTACCTAGCTGTAGTATTATTGGTGTCTAATTAATTTAACTGCACGCGTAATGATAAAGGCCTGATCACAATTAAGTTACATGAGGAAATTGGAGACTCATCTCGTCTACAACAATACAGATAATGTACAGTGAGACCTAATACAATTCGCACAGACATCTATTGTTGAAAAGCCGAAACACGTGAAACAAATGGAAGATTATACAGGAGGTTGACAATGGGCACGTGCGTGGGCGACGCGCTAACGTTTAATTAGCGCGGACACAACCCCAACGCGACCTCTAGCCACCGACAATCAACGCTTAATTGAATAAAGTGGACCGACGGACGAATCGCGAATTTGATGCGGCTCTTGCACGTCTTACCAATTGAAATCCAACAGACTTTATTAACAGGATTTGCTGAAACCCCAACAACAAAAGCTTATGAATATGCAAATGAACTCTGAGAATAATGCAAAAGTTTTCCTACATGCCACTGGATAAATAAATATGCGGCTGCTGTTATTCCCGCGAATAAGATCGATGATACTATTTTCGGCAGAGCAAATCCACAAGGCAGATTCCGTCGGAAATAACTCCGTGTTTTACCATCACACAGTGCGCGACTGTAAATCTTTCGCGGTTGCGAGTCGATTGTGAAAAACACTTGTGTTATCTCGCTGCCTAGATACTCGCGTTTGTTCAAGAACGGGCGCTCTTAGCAACTATGTTTTGGTGAGACAATGGGAACATGATTTTAGGGAATATGTTTTTGAGAGTCCGTGCATTTGTTAAATTAATGAGTTCAAGGTGACAGTAAAGTCGGATAACAGCGTTTAGGGCCGTTTCTTCTTCAATTCAAGACTGGAAACAGAAAATTATGTAACCAACAGGAAAAGTCTTTCCTACTTTTGATATCAAAGATTTTTTTCACAATTTACTGAGATAAAACCTAGCGAATGAGGCAGCCAGAACATTAGTCAAGAAAAAAAAATGTAATCAATTAATATGAAATTGTGAGCATTGTTTGAGAAAGTAACTAATAAGAAGTAGAAAACAGATTTAACTGAATTCAAATGTTATCACGTAAATGCAATATTAATAAACATCTCGACTCTTGAGTAGAATATTCAAGACAAATTGAAAAATAAACATTGCGATCTCGAGTAGAATATTCAAGACAAATATTCTTAGGCAAATTCCGCTGCTCCATTTCGATAGCCACGACACAAGACATAAGGCAGCTCTCGTATAGCTAATGTGTTTGTCTTAGAAGACAATTTCCGTATCACTGGCTCGCCTATAAACAGTGTTGAGGAGCTCATCTGATAACCCCGAGGCTTGTTTTGCTGCACCTACTGTGATTGATAACTTGATATTAACAGCCTCAGGGTTATCGCGAATGCAACCATCTCTTACGAATATACTGTTTGCATAAGATTATTTTTAAACTTTATTAATGGAATGATATTATTATATTTTTGTCGGTCACGAGATTAGCAAACAGATTATTTTTACGATTCCGGCAACGTGTGGAGTTTTATCGGTCACACATGAATATTTTTATGGATTATTATTTTAATAAACTTCCGAAAGACAAGGAATAAAACGAGCAGAGCGGCACGTTTGTAATACACAGTAAAACTTTAATAGTCGCACATTGCCATACTGCATTACGAATAATTTTCTACGTCATTTATATTAAAAAAAATGTATATCATATCACTATCACAGATAGTAGAAAGTACAGATTTATACCTCGTGGTCTGATGGAATCTGACAGACCTGATTCGTATATTTTGATTGATCTGATTTATGATACTAATAACGTATGCCTTTGTCCAGATCGTCGATTGCAGATAGGCGGTGCGCAATGGCAGGCCGATAACGCTTGAAAATAGATCGACCTAATAAGAGGAACGTAGGTCCGCTGCGCTTGCGCAATGCCACGGACGTGAATGTGCTGCTAGGATGGAGTGTTACACAATGTGCGGCTTAGTACAGACGACAACTCATCAAGCTATACTGTGGCTTCTTAGGACTTGCTTTTTTGCATTTATAGTATGCTGTGTGATATACTGCCGACTGTACCATACGATTTCTTAGAAAGATCAGATTAAGTGGAAGCTTATCTGACATATAAATTAAATGGAGCATATTAGATTAATGAAGATGTACTTATAAGCGAAAATTCCAAAGAAGGAAGACAAATGTTTATCCCCCATGGGTTACCCAGTAAATTCTGCATGAATGAGTGGTCAAATATATCTTTTATATCTTCAATATAGGACTATCTCTCACACAAATCCCATCTCCTAACTAACGAAACTTTTTCAATAACTTTTACTATGTGATATTCAGTACACGAAGTTGATACGATGCCAGATTTACGAGTCCAAAGAGGAATAACCACGTCTATCTTCCTCTCGTTAGTTATAAAGGGAGTAAACACTGTCACGTGTCCGTTAATTAGTCCCGAGCGGAGGGTCTCGTATAAATCAGAGGGACATCAACACATAACTCCTGATAACTTGATAACTCAAAACCGACCCCGCCGGGTTCGGGGACCGCCAACTCAATTAAACAATAATTGAGATCTACTCGCTCTTCGCGATATATTCATAAATTTACAGTTGTCACACATATAATTTAATCACAAATATACATTTTTGTTACAAAATAACACCTATTATTATCAGAAACTAACGGCTGCCTGCGACTGACGCGTGGATCCCTTTTTATCCCCTTAGGGGTCGAATTTTGCAAAATCCCGTCTTAGTGACCACCTACGTTCTAAAAGAAACCCCAATGTAAAAGAGACTCCTAGCACTTGTAGCACAACTTGTTGTTTCTGAGATTTCGTGATGAGTGAGAGTGAGTCAGTCAGTGACCTTTCGCTTAAATGACGAGATCCTTAAAATGAACTCAAGTCGCTGACATAGTCCAATTGATTAGCATGCTGCAGTGGCAATGGTCAGGACTCAGGGCACATAATACGCGGAACTGACGGCCGATGGGGTAGCAAGGATCAGGAGTGGAGGCCACGCATCAGAAAGCGCAGCGTAGGACGTCTACCCACACCGACGTCTTCATAAAGGTAACAGGAAGGCGCTGGATGTAGGCCTCTACCAACCGGGCAATATGGAAGTAATTAGGGGAGGCCTATGTTCAGCAGTGGACGTCCTATGGCTGAAATGATGACTGTGTTTGTTTCCTTCATGTTCTGTTGACTGTACATGACGTAGACTTTCTAGAAAACAAGCGATAATACAAAGAAATTATCGACTCGATGTTGTTATTTATTATTATTGTAAAGTGTTTTTAATGCGAGTTTTCATTGGCGATAGATAACGAAGTAGGTACCTAAATAGGTAGCGTATGTTATTGTAATTATTTACTACAGCAAATAGGTTTTGATTAAAATTATACATGAGTCCGTATAATAACGGATGTCCTCAGATTACAGATATGAAGGAACACTATAATAACATACAAAAGCATTATAAAAAGGCTTGTACAGTCGCGGAATGAAAAGGTTCGTCACCTTAGTGTCGGTTTTCGCTTGCACTAGCCTAGGTACTATAAGAGTCAAACCTGCCAACATAACAGTGCAAGAAACAGTGCTGCTAACATTTAAATAAATATGACGTTTGCTAACGAATAAGGTTTTGCTTGTTTATTTTTCTATCCCATCAGTGCAATGCAATGATGACATTGACCAATTGACAATAGTTTTTTTTATTTAATAGAAATAATAATGGCAGGTTGAACCAACAAGAAGGTTTTAGTTTATCAATCATAATAATCTTCTTGACAAGATAAATCGTCAAACAACTGATCTGAATAATTTTGAACTTTACTGACGAACAGTTAAAGATTATTTTCTCTAACTCGAGATTATTCTGTAACATAGTTTCAAAAGGTAATGTGCTCGCGATTCGTTGAAGGAATCAATCTGAAAACTGACGAACCTTTTCATTCCGTGACTGTACATCGATTCCGACGGTCGATGATTATTACCTTCAAACCGTATGAATAGTTGTTCAGGGACATTAATAGCCGTTTGGTTTACAAATGTTTTACATTAATGACCTGGTCCTTGGGTCTGTTTCACTTCAGAGCTAAATTTCCCATTACTCTGTAAAATCTTAGTTCATATAACTGAGTTTGTTATGAGAGCAATTCCAAAAGTCAATAATTTTAACAACGGGGAAGCTTTTGGCTGCATCTCACCTGATGGAAAGTGATGATCAGGGGACGTAGTGTGAGTTTAAGTCAAACGCATTCGATATCGACTGCATTAAAAAATATATGTAGATTTTAGTTCTTGAATGTTTCCGCTAGGAGCGCTGTACAATCTGTCATACATTTAATGTAATTTTTTTACGCAGTCAATATCGAATGGTCAAGGCCCATCCTTCATATTAACATTACTGTTGGGTATTTTTGCGACTGGCTCTTTCGATCAAACTTTTAATTTGTTTCCAACCTATCCAATTATTTTGTAGCTTTAATTACAATTTACAAGTTATTTTGATGCAATATTAACCGGCGCAGTGTGCATTACGTAATTGCACCGCGATAACGTCGCGATAAGAATGCATGCACATTGTTTCGAACGTGATCGCAATAATATACCATTGGATAATATTGGCCTAGGTCGGCGAAAATATTTACGATTTTTTGTTCCACCGATAGCGTTGACCTGCGAAAACACGCGTGATATGTTATTGCGCCTCAAACATTGTAAAAGATCAATGAAATGTTTGTGTTTATGAAGTAAAATATTAAATAACGTAGTTATAAACAGAAAAGTCAATCTGTAATAACGCAGTGTAGTAACGGAAAACGCAGCGTGTGACGTCCATCCACAACGTGGACCGTCGACATCATAAAGGTAGCAGGAAGGCGCAGGCCGCTACCAATCGGTCAACATGGAAATCATTGGGGGAGGCCTATGTTCAGTAGTGGACGTCCTATGGCTGAAATGATGATGATAATGAACCTGCAATGGTCAGGTCGCCAGTTCGCGTTTACCGCCCTGTTCACGTCCATACTACTCCATACGAACGTACCTACACTTTTTACAAGGATATGGAAGATTTCACAAATTTATGCCAACAATTCCCCCTTATTAATAAAAAGTTATGCCTAGGATGAACTCTGGATTAAAATGACATTTCCATACTAAATGACAACTTAAGTCAGAGTTCAACTTTTATTAATAAGGCCCATACAGTATTGGAGAAACATCTTGAGTAAGGTAAGAAGCTAGCTATAGACTAAAGGGTATGGTAGAATTTGATTGTCTGATAAATATTAATTTCGAAGGCCACGTAATGCGTCAATTTTTCTTTTCAAACAAAACATCTTTGGCATATGTAACGCCCCTGGGTCTGCGGGTGTCTATGGGCGACGGTAATCACTTACCATCAGGTGATCCGTCTGCTCGTTTGCCTCCTATCACATAAAAAAAAAAAAAAAAAAAATATGTAGTAGATTAATTTGGAGACAATATTACAAACGTAAGATCGCAGTTAAAGATAACTAAAGATAAATGCAGCTTATCTATTCAAGGCAAAAACAGAACAAGCAAATACGGAATATTGATCACATAGATAACTATTGCATTGATTTATCAATAGCGCCGTTGATTGTATAATTGTTTTTACCGGTATCATATACCTACCTAAATTCAAAAGAACGTCAAATCTAAATACATGATAGTATACTTATAAAAGTAACAGTCATCATGTTTTTCTTTGCTTATCTCAGATTTTAAACGACACGTTCACACAGTTTTATGTAATTCACTGGACCGCATAGAAAAAGGGTCGGTTAGAAAATGTTTAATATCTTCAAAAGTAACCGACAAAGCTCTTTGAAATAAGGACTAAACTAATTCAAGCTTTTTCTTTGCGGTCCAGTGTATATGGAGTAACCTAAGCTTTCAGAAAATAGTTAGGTTTCCACAAAAACTGCGACAAACCGTAGCCGGAATATTGTCAAAGGTGTTTTTGCAAACTGTCTACCACCACCATATTAACCTCCTCACTTTTGAAACGAAGCCCTAAGGCGATATTAAATTAAAGACAATACTTTCCATCGGTAGATAGAGTACAGACGACAAGTACGACAACACATCAAGCTATAAAGTATAAACCCTCTGGCATCTTATGTAGTTAAACGGGACTATTCCCACCTCTCGTTCCCACCGCTGCAACTCTTGTGTAGCCAGGATCTACAGCTTGACCGCCAATAAAAACCCAACCAGTGAAGGTCAAGTTTGTCCCAGGGGAAAGTTAAACTGTCATTGGACCCGCAACGAAATTAATCAGAAGAACATAGGAGTTCGAAGTTGTTATGTAGTTGGGATATATGCCATTTTGCTACAAAATGTAGAGTCTAATGTGCTTCAGCGTACATGTAGAGACGAGGTCACGTGAGCAGGTGCAAGCGCAATCATTAATCGAGTATCGTAAAGCGATTAGCCAGCGTTTGATCCGCGATTAGGCCCTAGAAGCGATATTAAATCATAGCATCTCAAAGACAACCACTTTCTATCAGCAAACTTTATCAGCGGTAGAGTACACGTAAAGACGTCACGTGAGCAGGTGCAAGTCATTAATCGAGTATCGTAAAGCGATTAGGCACCGTTTGATCTGCGGTTCTCGTGATCTAGCTAAATACAAAGGCGGTCTAACTTAATTACTTGTAGACTTTAGGATAAATGGTTGTATAGGACATTTATAACATTTAAAGATAATACGAAGAAGTAAGAGCGGTGAAAATGAAAATAATTTCCACGCATGAAACGGAATATGAATATTGAATTCATCAATTAGTCAAAGTTAAAATTAAAACTTTTATTCAGTGCTTATGCCCTTTCCAGGGCGCTTATACACGCCCCAAATATAGCTTGCCTTACCATTGTGTTACATAATATTTTTGAAATAGAACGTGAGCCACATATAAAATTAATTTCACGTGATTTTTTCTCATCTAGTTAGGTTATTTATTGAACACATTCAGTAATAAAACAAACATAATGATAAAGCTTCGAACTTAATCAACCTAAACAGAAATGTAAACTATGAAACTAGAAAATCCAAATTCAAATCAGAAATATTCGAACATCTGACTGCTAAGACAAAACATTTAACCGGCAAAAATACGGGCTCACGTGCTCTGAGGCCGATTAATCCAGTTATTGCGTAAACCGTTTAGCCGCCTTTTAATCCGCCTGCGGATACATGTGTCCTCGCCTTTATGACATTTTGACACTGGTAATGCCATTTATTGAAGCGACAATATCCGAATGGTCTCGGGGTCGGGTCGGATCCGAGGCACGCGGGTGGAATCCACCCTAGCGCCGCTGGTCAGGTCCAAGTAATTCCTGCGCGATCGCTTTAACCTAACCGCAGATTAAAACCAGTGTGGCAAATCCTTTACGGTAAAGAAATAACACCAATGTTTTGTTATCTATAAAAGAAACTGCGATATTCAAACGTTAGGTTTAAAATTCTTAGGGCACCTTCTTCTAGGGACATCGGTAATGAACTTTAGTGACATTTTGCAATACTCGTGAAAAATTTCCAGCCACTTGCGATTTTTCATGAAACAAATAGTTGTGTTCCTTAAAAAATGAAAACAAAATGTTTGTCCATTAGTCGCATAACAACCCTAAAGGGCTTTACTAACGACAAATCGACAAGTAATCGATAGGTCAATTACCTAAAGGCCTGATATTAAAGTTAAGCCGATACTGGGTCTGCGGGTGTCTATGGGCGACGGCAATCACTTACCATCAGGTGATCCGTTTGCTCGTTTGCCTCCTATCACATAAAAAAAAAAAAAAAAAAAATACTATTTACTAAAATTAGTTGTTGTTCAAGTTATTTACTTCCAAAACATGAGAATGGCATTCCTTTAGCGTAAATATTAAGGAAATAAACTAGCTGGTATTTAGTGCGGTCCATAACTTTTCTAGATGTTAATTAATCGAAAATTTTCCACTGCTATTAGGTTTGAATATTCACAGCGTAATAGGCATTCCAGTTTAATATTCAGGCTGCACTTGCCCAATCATTTCTGCCCTGACTGCTTCATTTCTATTACATTCGGTTTATGCAAAAGAATTAGTTTTTATACAGATTTCCTAGAACAATATTAGAACAATATTTTACAGAAATAGTGGATCTCTACCATTTTGCGCGACGTAGCTATATCTATGCCTATACAAATGTTAACTTACATCTCTAACTGAAATGTCAGACATACACATAGTGTCGGAGTTGCATATTATCGAAGAAACGTCTGTCGGAGTTAAATTTTTGAGTCCCCCAGTGACTCATATCAATAAAATGCCACAGTTGACAATGAAATGATGGAGTCTAGTTTTAAGAAAACAGTTTCTTATCATTCGAATCATGCGATTGAAATTACAATAAATCTTGACAGGGTTCAGTAATGTCAACAAATACAAATCTATTAATCTACTATCCAAGGTTGGAGAACGTATGAAATCTCGCAAATGTAGGAAGTAAAACTATCGGATGTTTGTCGACTTCCTACCCAGCCGAGACACAGTCGACCCTTATTATTTAGCGTCTTTGTTACAGTTAAAAAAATCTAGGTTTTTGATAGTTTATGAGATGGCTTCGTTATAAATATCACTGAAGGTGAAACCACAGCAATAGATGTGCTTGAACTGCTTGAAGTGACTAATGAGGACTATAGCCACTTTTTGCTAAAATTGTTGTCTGCTGCTCTACGGTATTCAAGTATCTACATGCAGTATGGCAGCAATAAAAAAAATGATCTTAATATTATGAAGAGTAGACCTTATTGAAGTCTAAACCCAACGTGAAACCAAAGAATGTTATAAATAGTGAATAACCGTTCATATAAATCATAAATATTATAAGCTTCGAGCGCTATCTTAAGAAATATATAGAAGCTAAGAGCAAATCGAATAGTAAAACTAGCGCAAAGCTTCTCACACCATCTAATGTAGTATGACGTCACCGTAACAGTACCAAAACTCTGAATAAGAAATACATAGAAGCTAAGAGCAAATTCAATAGTAAAACCAACAAAAAGCTTCACACCAGCGTTTAATGTAGTTACTATGACGTCACCGTAACAGTACCAAACTCCTCGGAACAAACATCAGCTGACTGCACAAGGACGTGCTCCCTCGACCGTGCTAGCCAATTTTCATTTTCACGTGCTTTTCAGATTTTTTCCGTTTTCCAATTACCAATTTCTGGCCCATTATACTCTGTCGCCTAGCAATTCGCCGTTTGGTGCGTGGAGTTTTTGTTGCGTTGTCAAATAATCGCTAGGTGCTGTGAACTCAACACTGAACTAACTGATGAATAGTATTTACGTTGACAATTAATCGTAATAGTTTTAAATAAATAAACACCTGTGAATTTGTGTGGCATGATCACACCTAACCATTGCCAAAACTGATCGAGACGAGCGCCTTAAATGCTATCAATTTCACACATAAGCATTTCATAGAGATAGAGATAGTACGACAGATTGCTTGTAATATTTACTGTGATACAAAGAACATCACAGGGAGACTCTACATGCGATTTAGAACTATCAAAATAACGCCTTGTGAAGTCTCACTATCGGCCATTGTACTCATAATTCTCCAATATTATGAATCACAAATTATATCACCCAGTCGGACTGTAATGCCCTACTATATAATTTCGCGTGCTTCTTGTGATTTATTAATACTTATTGCTTGATAAGATTATATCAGGAAGAACCTGTAGGTACGCAGGACACACATTAGGATGAGATATTCTTGGGGTATTGAATTTGAGTGATATGATAGGATAAACAACTTTTTAGAAGATTGAACATTTCAACGCCTGCCTAAAGAATGTGGTAATCCTTATTCTTGTTACATTTCAAACGGAATTGAAGCATTAATAAAATGAGAGAGATATTCAAAAGCCAACATTACGGATGTCCGCGTGTGTAGGTGTTACGATGCCGATGCAACCAGAATCCACAACACGGTGAGGAACGAACAACAAATCGACATAGCACGTGACCACAATGCAGGAGGTGAGAACCGACCGACTATTTCGGTGCTGGCAGCAAGCCACGCGTAGCCTGTACCTATATACAGGAGTAAATGACTTGACCCTTATTTACATACGCGTAAAGAAAAATTGGATCGTGTGCGCGGAGCAATTGCGAGTCAAACCTGAAGAAAACAAACTCCTGCCGACTGCTGTACAGCATAACGCAGTAGTTTGACGACATTTTCAACTTTGCGTTATTAATTTAGAAGCGTAACATCTGGTGGCGATTGTACGTATAATCAATTATCGGCCTCTTTATAATGTTTATGGGATATTAAAATTGACGACCACAAGTTGAGCAGCGTATCTTTAGCATAGCTCGAGTATTGGCTGCGTGATGTTTACATATTTGGCATTAGTAGATGTAATTTCTATTCTAGATTTTGTCTACGTAATTTTACATGTGTACTAAAAAGAAAACAAAAGTAATTTTATAAGTCGTTAATATGATTAAATTAAAACACAAATCATACTAATAGAAAGGAGTTGTAAATGGAAGTAGATAACGTTTGACATTGATCTAATATCCGTCAGTCCGTAATCGTTGTTTGATTCATTAGTAAGACATAGAAATTGCCTAAAAAACAACTTTTATTAGATCCGATCCTATAATTTTGTAGCAACAATTATTGATGGGACAGGCAAATAACAGTTAGACTCGGGCAGTTTATCAGTATGGGGCTATGGGCATATATGGAAGTGCGCACATTACGCCGATTCGGTTTGGCAGATTCTTCATACAATTTAAAATCGGGCACAACTATCGGCCAACTAAAAATTTAAAGACTTAAAACTCATAATTTAAAGAAAATACTTAGATTACTTTATCAATCTCATAAAACATGATTCTTTACATAGCGCCATTATAATCATAAATTACTAAACCAAATATAGTCATATTTTGAATAAACATAGGTAAAATAAATGTGAAACAAGTTTTATGTAGTCGTTTCAGTTTATCCTCTTTCATAGTTCATCATAATAAATCATAGATGCGGATCTCGCTACTGGCTTCATTAGGAAATAAAACCCCCTATACGAAATCAAATTAAGCCTGAGCACCAACTTACTTTAACTTTAACAAAAGTAAAAAATCTGTCAAACTTCATACGACAAAACACAGGCTATTGATATAGTTACGGTTAAAGTAAGTTGGTGCAAAAGAAAAAAAACATTTTTGCAACACTCAATATTTACTGACAGGTACAAAGTTAAACAGAAGCTTCTAAAGAGACAAGGTATTGATATAATCATAATATTTAACATCATTAGTACGATATCTTTTGAAACCGGTGTATTGAGTACCCATCAAATATAATTGGTCTCAATTTCCATCGATATCAAGTCCAACCGACTTCATTTCCATTTATTCCCTTAAATTTTTATGAAAATGTCAAAAGCAAATGCCGCCAAATCTGGAGGGATTTAATTAGGGACGTATTTTATGAAATATCCCGTTTATTATAAAACTGTCTGTCCTCCGTCCGCCATAATCGGATTTGGCATAATGAGATTGCGGCGTGACGCAGCGGACGGACTGACGTTTGCTTTGTTATTATTTATTTACCTTTGTGGACTTATTTAATGAGATTAATTGAGACTGAATAATTGTTTAAGCCGCTTTTAGACTTGGTAATGTTTCAGCTTGTGTATCTCGCTGTGTTATTTTGTGTAGAGACTGAGCTCGGTGATGAAAATAACAGATTGTCATAGCAATGTTAATTGTTTTGATTGACACTAGTCTCATCAGCCCAACACAACTGTATAAATTGATATGACTAACCTTTTTTAAATCGGGACAATAAAAGTAAGTACTTAGCTATTTAAATTAGTCACAGAAAAATTGACATACAGGAAACTTTGAAAGTACTTGATGGAACTGGAATCTCGACAAATGAAGGAGGAGATGAAAGGATAGGTTTCTGAAAACATCTGCTAAACATTTTTTCTCTCAGGGCCGAATCAAAAAGGGACATCTCCCTTTAGAATAACATAAGCATTAAGCATACGACAATTTATGTTTTGATCTATAAATAAAAATAACGTATAATCCATATTTTTCCACTATTGAGGACGAAAAGGTGAATTTAGATTGGGACTTCACGATGTCGAGGCATCCGCTTGTAAATTGGATAAACTGTATTGTACACAATGTTTCTATGACGTAAGCGACTACACAGCGTGGAACCAACGATGAGGTTTTATTATTTTGGATATAATTTATCGCAGACGTCATTCTAAATGTTGCCACTGGAGTTTGTGACGCGTGACAGTTACTGACCCGCTCAAACTAAGATGTTGCCAGCATCATCATCATCTATTGTGTCGATGGAGGCTATTAAAATAACCATGCTCGTTTACATGACCATAAATTTAATAGTGCTTAGATAAAGTGACACATTCAGTTTCGCTATCGCGCATACAATGAGATGCGATAAGGCGGGAAAACAAGAAATCTTTTTAAGACGCTTTGGTAATAAAATATTAAGTAGGTAATTAGTCTAACAAAAGGATAACGAACCAGGAAATATTTACATTCAGTAATCCAGCAGTAGGAAATATGATTCCACCAAAAACATTTTCATGTCAAAAAGTTATCAGAACTCTTGTAGAGCCACGCTTCTAACTCTACACGCCCTAACTAAACAAACTCTACACCTCAGTCAAAACATGTGGCACAGCCGTTGCGACATCCTTTATCTGATCAACTTACTACTAGTAATGATGATCCCTGCATAATATGTCATCACACCACGGTTTCCCTACGATCAGTTCCTATTAATTTTCACACTTTATCGCCGTGAGGTCAAGGCGTGATCGTTGGCACCGCACCAGATCACATGTCAACGGCTCCTGGCGCTCGTTAGCTCTGATGGTTCGGGATACTTTCCAGTGTGATGATGATCCCTGCATGATATACTATCACAACCACGGTTTCCCTACGATCAGTTCCTATTAATTTGTACACTTTATCGCCGTGAGGTCAAGGCGTGATCGTTGGCACCGCACCAGATCACATGTCAACGGCTCCTGGCGCTCGTTAGCTCTGGTTCGGGATACTTTCCAGTGTGATGATGATCCCTGCATGATATACTATCACAACCACGGTTTCCCTACGATCAGTTCCTATTAATTTGTACACTTTATCGCCGTGAGGTCAAGGCGTGGTCGTTGGCACGGCACCAGATCACATGTCAACGGCTCCTGGCGCTCGTTAGCTCTGGTTTGGACTACTTTCGAGTGGAACTACTTCGGGATTTGGGACTCGTTAATTACGCGGAATCAGCACACTGGTGGCCATTCTTTAAGTGAATGAATGTCAGAGTACTGGGTTAAGAAATTCATTCTAGAATTAGTAATTTGCTTTATCTTTAACAACATGAGTAATTCAAAATATGCCTGCATGACTTCTTGTAAATGGAATTGACAAAAATATCTGCACAAAATTCGGTTATAAACAAAGGAAAACTCATGCAATTTATTAGGTTGATTCATAACCAAATTGTTTGTGATCTTTTCTAAGATTTCCCCGAAACATTAACAACTTAATATCGCGATGTCGTCACCTAAATAATTTCGGCGCCATCAATTGTCAATGAACTCGGAATTATTCTGAAGGTAAAAACAGATGAACGCACACTTTAATGGAAGCGCGTATTTCGGGAACGAAATTCCTGTCACTTGCACTCGCGTTGACCATTTGGCTCGGGCGCAAGACCTGGACACTTCGCGTACCTGAATCACCCAGAATTGTTCTAGATAGAAAACAGATTGGTCACTGGGAAGACATCCTGAGGATGTCCGGTGAATCATTGAGGAAAATGGCAATGGCGGTAATTGCTGAAGATCGGAAGCTTTGCTTCTGATTAAATTAGTCACAATTTTCTCCCGAAATTCAGGATTTATACTTTCCTCAATCTTAGGGAAACTCAACAACCATTTCAGATAACAATGTTTTTACAATTACCTATCTGAAAACATCTGTTAGCAATCATGCCTAATAAATCATTTATCCAAGGTGATCTTCGAAATATTTGACATTTTGTTACAACATCAAGAGCTATTTTATAGGTCTACCAGAATCTCATGGCAAACAAAAATATTGGAAAAGTGTGTTTTTCATATGGCAATTGTCTATGGTTTAATTGTCACCTGTCAAAGAAAATTATGAAATCTGTCAGCCGCTGCAAAAATTTTGTAATCTCTTCTTGACTATTTGTTATTTTTGTGAAAAAGTCGAAAAAGCTCAAACAAGTCATATTGTTTTCAATGTGAATTGTAAAATAAGGCATAATTCAAAGTCAATCTTTGATTCTAAAGCTCGTCGTCGAGTTGACAGTAAGTTGGACTGAAATGTTTTGATACTTAGTTTATTACCCAACTACGTCACAAGGAGGGTTATGTTATTTTATATTATTCTTAATAGCTGCTTTATCCGGGTTTTCAGGTATATCTCACAAATTGGTGCAGAGGAATGGTCAAAATGTTATGACCATGTAAAGAAAATTGAAAAAGATTTTATCTCTTTATCTTGATCATCTATTGAAGAACAAGAAATTGCAAGTGGAGTTCTTAGAATCGTTTTCTAGTTCTAAATGAAGGTGATAAGTTAAAAGTATGATGCATAATAAAATTAGTTACTCAAAGTAATAATACGATTTATTTATTTTTCAAGACATTTTCCAATGTTAAAAACCCGATGTATAACAACATTCTTCATACACATACCTACCTAAAATGTATATTCGTACTTCATGTTCATTAATACTAAAGTCATAAAAGTAAAAAATTAAACAGTATCAAGATCGTTTATTCCAATTTCCCCAGTATTGCTCTCAACAAAGTTTATTTTCCCTATTTGCCATGAGATTCTGGTACACCTATAATTATATTTTTTATAATCTTTTATTCCATGTATCCTTCAAAAGATAGACCGGATTAAATAGCGGAAGATCTTTCTTAGTAGCCTTTCGAAGCGTATGTTCACCAGTGTACGATGACGGTAAATCTTCGAAATATCTTAGCCAAAATCGACAGCTAAAACCAAACACGTCTTTCAGCATCTCCTCCAAATACCATAATCTCGTAACACCTAAATCCACAGATGCTAGTTGCTACAGATCCCGTGTAGAGCCGATGATCGCGTGCGCAAGGTGACCGGGCCGCGCTGACCGTGCCAATGGCTACATGTCCCGGATCAATATTCTATACCAATAGAACATGTTGCTACTGGACACAAATCAACATATCCGTTATTGAATTAAATAGTTCTAGAATATTTAATGACACGTCATGTGTAATCTCGTGAATTTCACCTGAAGCACGATCGGTGGATATTAATACCCCTTCTTTATTTTGGTTATGCTATCGTGGCATTTTCTTACAGCTGAAAGCTATTTTCCTGCTACGATACTAGGAATAGGGTAGTTGACACCACCAAGCAATATTCCGATTGAGCCATATCAGACGCTATGGGTTCATTAAATCTGACACTAGGGTCATGACCTCAGATTCAATCCACATGATATAAGAAGACTATTAGTACTATTTAGTACTAACATCACATCAACACTTATACATTTTCGTTGCAAAATCGCGTCTATCCCAACGACATAAGACACCACAGTGTTTAGCTCGAGTTGCTATCTTCCTAAAGCTTGCACTTGCGCGGGCGCAAGGTGAGCGGGCCGCGTTGACACCGTGCCAATCTCGCAGAAATAATAACGACAAACATAATGCATTCGCGTAAAAGAACAAAAACAAAACAAACACGAATGTATTTTTGAATCCCAACGCTCTGAATCCGCGGATATTTTGAAGTAATGTGGGTTTTTATTTACTGAACCAAATGGGATTTACTACCTGCTAGGTAAATGTTTGGGCTTCGTTAATTGAAGCAACCTAATGGGTACACTAAAGATGACGTCATCAGTTTAGTGATATGCTTTTAATGAGTTTTCAAAGTGATTTTAATTAAATACTAAAGTCAGTCCTCAACTCTACGAGAGGAAATAATTAGTTTTCTAAAGTAGATCTTCAACATTCACGATCATATTAATTTCAAATCCATCAAGACCTATATGAGATAACTTAATGTATAATAACGAAGTTTTATTCAGGTAAGTATAAAAAAGAATCTACCGACGTTGTATGTATAACCCTACGCAATGAAAGCCACCCCAGGCAGTAATTACAGTCGATCTATTGAATACAGAACAAAACAATACGGATGCTGAGCGATTGAATTGAAAAGATAACAGGCGGATATCTATTCAGACTGTAAGTAGGTACTTTTTCAGTTTGCATCATGTAGATACACGCCCGTATTCACAAACGATTCTTGCTTATGTGAAGCAGCAAATCGAACGCACAGTGTTGAATAAAGCTATGTGATTGGTTCGCACTGTGAGACCTCATAGTAATGTTTGTGAATAAGGACGACATAAAAAAATACGTTTTAACAAAGTCGCTCTTTTTTCTCTCCGTTTTCAGGGTTTTATTTCTTGCATACGGCTTGCGATGTTCATTTATCATTAGGACTAGGGTTAAAGTTTGTTAAAAAATTTATTTAATTTAGTCATGACGGGATTACAAACAGATCTTTAAAATGCTTTTAATCCTCCAAGTGTAACTACAATCTTAGCTATTATCCTATCGCAACAAAATGTAATTTAACGTAAACATCCAAAAATTAACAGGATCGGCTCTTAAAAAGGTTCAATTGAATACAGCCTAAAACAACACTCATGACTTCTTCAAAGCACTCTAGTTATAACTTTCTGGGTAGAAATGTGTAATGGAGAAATTTTCAGAAACTATCATACATAAACAAAGAGTTTAATTGAACAATTTTCGACAAATCCCACTTATATTTAAAAAAAAGTTTATGAGGATAATTTTCAGGCTTATTTTCCCACAACTATAGGCACCCGTCAGATATTTTTTGAGTTGAGTTAATAATGAGGAAACTGGTTGAAATAAATGTGATTTCCGTAATTGGAAATCACATAAGATTGTGATCAAAAGGTAAAGTTCTAAATAAAGTTAAAAAAATACCGATTCGTATTCGATTTTGGTTTAAAAACGTAAGTCCTCACGCGACACCAGTCCGTCATCTCGCATCCTCCACAGAACGAGCGTCGCGCGCATCTCAATTAGACGAACAATGGCGTTAATTATACCGCAGGTGCAGTTAACGATTTGAACCGATTTACGAGTCTATTGTGTCTAATATTGAGATAGAAATAGACAATTTAGCGGAATTCGGCCAAGAACGCAACACGTGTGGTTATTTGACATTGTATGATATTTGATCAAATCAGTAATATGTCACGGTAGCAAGGAGGTCGGCCGATATTGCATGATCGAATATTCGGTTACAATTCGGACGCGACGAGACGAAAGATTTGCCGAGTGGCGAATAAAAATAATACCCGGCCTATTATTTTTGGCTCGAAATCAGCCCATTTCTTAAAAAGGCAAATAAAATTAGTGAAGAGTTGGATAAAGATGATAAAAAAGCTTCCGTTTAATAAGCAAAGGATAAAAGAAAAAATCAAATCGTAACTTGGAGCATCACGTGACGCGTTTTATAAATCGCTTAGGCGCTCTATGCGCGCGCGCCTACCGCGTTGATGTCGTACGTAAGAGCCCGATGGCCGACAGAACGCGCGAACCCCCGCCCTGGGACGAAAGATCACTATACATTGCTTATTCGCTACGCCCAACTGTATACGGAGACCAAACATTTTGCCGTCTGAAAATACCTACCTTCAGTACGTTTTATTTGAACAAGGATAAACAACCCAATGTTTATTTTCTTTCCGATTTGTTAACTGTCTCTATCTATGTACGCGTAAGTTATTATTTACATTTATTACACAAAGTAGATAAGAAAAATGAGAAAATGTTTACATAAGAGCCAACGATTGATAGCAAAACAATAGGTACAATCTGCTCATTAAAATATTGCAACACGATTGCGGGTGAAAAAAATCTTTGGTCCTTTGTTCTTGGAAACTTAATGACATATCGAATACTATTTTTAAGCCAATACAACGTCAATTTCGCACGTTTGAATAGCAATAGGTGTCTCTTTCTTTAAGAAATCGTCTGTGTCGTGGGCATGACGTGAATTTTGATAACCGATTGGCGAGCGAGTGCGTCAGTCACGGACGCAACAAACAATACAACGCTAGTACTGTGGTCTGGAATAAGACACTAAGCATATATTTTCTTTCACCTGATGGTAGGATCTTATGACAGACAGACAGGATAATGGTATGGCAATACCGAGGTGCAAATCCTCTTACGCCACCCCACCGTGAAAGCCGGAACACAATACGGATTGACAAGTTACAGGGAGTGCAATCAGCTTGCACTTATACCTACCACATTAGCTAATACAGATAAACACTTGAGCGCAAACGTCCGACTTTCACATCCTCGGCCAGGACGGCACCTCGCTATCTTGGATCACGGTATCTGACAAACATTCAGGTGGCGTTGCGCAAAGTAAATACACATGACCTTGGGCACAAAAGCGCGCCGGTTTCGCGAGATAGCGGCGTTATCGGCACACCGAAAAATGTATATGGTCAACGAGAGTTGTGCACCTTGAACGGCGCCGTGTGACGTTGCGTAACTTAGAGATCACTGACCTGTGTAACCATGTCCCAGTAGAATCCGTCGAGCATAGACTTTCCATGTTGGTGCTGCCTGCACAGCGCGGGCCAGAGAGCGGCGCGCACGGGGCTGTTGATGGGCCAGGAGTTCTCTCTGATGAGTATCTTGAGTTCGCGCTTGCGGGCTTGCTGGATCAGGGGTTGTATCTCTTCGAAGGTCTTGAGGGGCGCTTTCTTGCCTGCGAATAACGGTTTGGGTAAGCACTGTGTCCAGACTGTGGGGTGCTCGGAGCCGGCGAGGGACTCCGCGCTGGGCGCGCGAAACGCGGCCGGTTCTATATACATCGCAGAGGCGGCGCGCAACACATGCTCCGTCTGCGCACGCGACGGCGGCACTGCCGCCCGCCGCAGCGAGCCTGCCAGCCTCCGGAAAATGCGATAGCACGCCGGCACTGTCACACTTCGATTGTTTATTTGACCGTGTGACGCGGCACGGCCTTATCGACCGCGCCGAATTTATTTTTTTCTGAACTCATTCTAAAAATATCTTTATTTTCTTTATGATGCTATAAATAACTTAATGACGTTAATTTACTACAAACATTAATTAGAATCTTTCCATCGTTGTATTTTTCCTACGTCAGATAAATTACAAGTAAACAATGTGTACCTACATTGTACATAGTCCAATATCATCACATCATGGAATCGTGTACGAATCTAAAACAGTTATCAAATCATGGCGAAACGCAATATTCTGGCTGCGCGCCAAGCGAACGAAATTTTCGTAGTGCATACGTAATGCTGCCGAGACTACATACCGGTAAAAGAAACATACCGCCTAATGCTAACACGTGAATCAAACATTAAAAACTTGTATCTGGGGGCACGGCAGTGCCCCCACCAAGTCGAGCAAAAAAGCGGCACGGCCGTACCATCCTTTTCTCGAAGCAATTCAGGCCGTTTTCGACCGCCTGTAACTTCGTTGCGGATAAAACTAGAAGGCTGAATTTTCATTAGCTATGCAGGCATTGTAAAGACACGGTATATTTAAAATTTCATTCAATTTGAACCAGTACTTTAAGAATTATAACGGGTCAAAGTTACTTAATTTTGTCACTCACTGACTCACTGACTGACTCACCGATCATCAAAATTCTAAGGCACTTCTAGCAGACCTAGAAGCTTCAAATTTGGAATATAAGTAGTGTTTGGTGTATGAATCAAGGAAAAACTAAAATATTTGGGGGCACGGTAGTGCAACCGCCAAGTCGAGTAAAATTTTTCAATTTCGGTCCAGTTTTCTAGATACATAACTGCTGTCTACAAAATACAAAAAGAAATGAGATTTGGGGGCACGGTAGTGCAACCGCCAAGTCGAGTAAAATTTTTCAATTTCGGTCCAGTTTTCTAGATACATAACTGCTGTCTACAAAATACAAAAAGTAATGAGATCCCATCAAAAACAATACTTGTCAAAAAAACCAAGTCTCGCAACTCAGTTGTTCTACGGTAAAAAGTTGTGAGATCCATGTAATACCAAGTCCAGGCTAGGAAATCTTTAACGTTTTACATAAATATATTGACTTGGCCATCGCATGAAAACACGTGTAAATTAAATTATTTAGTGCGATGGCCAAGTCAATAATTTATGTAAAACGTTAAAGATTTCCTGGCCTGGACTTGGTATTACATGGATCTCACAACTTTTTACCGTAGAACAACTGAGTTGCGAGACTTGGTTTTTTTGACAAGTATTGTTTTTGATGGGATTACAGTTGTCTTGAATTAGTCAAAACAATGTCATTAAATGTAATCACAATATCGTAAAAATAAATTGCTTTAACATTAAAAAATAATGATGATTAGTTCATTGCTTCTTTACTAGTCATTAACATTTTAAACAAATATAATGGACTAAAAAAATATTCCTTTGCACAAGTTAACCGAGATATTCTTATAATGATAGGATATACTTTTAACGAAATCTCCCAAATATTTACCCTAAATTAAGGTCATAAAGACCTACCACTAACATTGCAGCGTTAAGTAAACAAGGCTGTGATAACGCTCGCTATCTGAGCGTCTCAGAGGTGTACCGATTAACGCGCGGCACTACAAAATATTTAAACTATTTAATAAATGAATCACGACGTTACATTTAGATGCCGGACGATAATTATAATAATTAGTTTGCACTGCGCTTCCTCACCTTTTACCGCATCTTGTAATTGCTGTGCTAACATTGGTTTGGTAAATAAATATGGAGTGTTTCGATTTGATCTAGCATTACTGGTATATATTATTTATACATCGGCCTAACGAGAGGACCGAATAATATACTATCAATCAATCATAGTCAATACCGTGGAAAGTATTAGGAAAAATCTTTATCGATATTGTCGATTCGATAGCACAAACGTTAATAATATGACTGATGTAGGTGAAGTGAACGCGATATTTTTCTGCAACAATAATTGAACGTGGATCATTTCTGGCCATTACGCTAGTGCAGTGTTTTTCAACCTTTTTCATTTTGGCGACCCCCCGACCGTTCGCTTTTTTTTCATGCATTTTATAATGTTGCAAAGATGTTTGTAGGGACCGAATACTTCAATCCATACAACATTTGCATAATTAGATTTCGGATTAATCTGTCTTTATAATATTTTTTTTAATGAAGTATTTCTCGGTCGCGACCCACAGGTTGAAAAACACTGCGCTAGTGTATGGTTACTGGCTAATAGAGGTGGGCGCCACGCCGGCGCGCCGCCGCCGCCGCGAATTTTTTCACGCCGCCGCCGCCGACGACCAGCTGTCGGCGCGCCGACTCCTATACTGTACCAACTATTGGCAATTTATTCCTCTCTTATACTGCACTTTCTGGATTTGTGTTTCGAACTATGTAACTATAATATTTATTCTTTAATGCCATATAAATTAGTAGGTACACAAGGCGAACTTAATGCCGTTGATATACTATACAATCATAATAAATTGATTGAATAACTTAATACTAACTAGTTGCTGCTTGGTCTAGTAAATAATTAATCGCGAGAGGCGCCGGTCCCTCTTGCTGTCAAAAAAAATCGCCGCCTTCGTCTGGCAGACAACCCACACTATTGGATTATACTTTAAGCGAATCACTCACACAGAGATTGGCAAATATGTCTCGGAATGCAAATGGGAACCACAACCTCTGGAAAGCAACAAATAAAGTAGGTACCGTCCTCCTCAAAGTATTCTCCGCCTATTAGGTCCGGTAATAATATAGACCTTTGCTACATAAGAAGCCGATTTATTTAAACCCAACGACACGGATAATAGAAAAAATCCACAATTTAATCCAAAAAATAAGATCAAGTCATTGGACTTGATCCGAGACTTGCAGCTATGACTGCCTTTGATTCCAACTAATGATGATGATTCATCCGACCGATTTCGGTAATGGTGACCACTTCGACTTAGCTGTCTTGGCGGCGCTGGTGCGCCCGAAGATGGCTTACATAGCCGATTTTTGCGGCAAACTCCTCGCCCATTGAGAGTATCTGAGTACGCCGCCAACATAATTATAGTAAATGGCAGCAGATGGACGGGATTTACATCATCGCGTTTCATGTCTGGTTAACCTTTAACTGGTGACAAGCGGTCTCACAGGCCGGGCGGCGTCAGTGAAACATCGTTTCACCCCCTTCCCCGTTCTTCCTATGTTTCACCGCTTTAGTAGCTTCGAGTTTAGTTGTGTCTACGCCGTAGATAAGGATATTTGCATCATTCAGCTCCAAATCGGCAAGTCTGACTTGCCGATTTCATGTCACTAGTTACGTAACATTTTTTTCATACAGTTTTTTGGTATTTTTGGTGTTTTTACTTGCAGTTGATACTCAAATAACTCCAAAAAAGAAGCGTAGGATCATTTGTTGGGAATATAGTGCCATACTTCATGAAACGACTTGAAAATTCGCCAGTTGAAAAATATCTGGAAAAGGAAGACTCAAGTGGGTCTGAAGCTGAATATGTTCCTGAAAACATCGTTCTGGAGCAAAGTGAGCATGATTCGGAAGCCGAAGAAAGTGTTTTTGAAAATGAAGGACCAATTGACGAAAATCAGTCAGAAAGTGAAAATGACGGTCCACCTTTATGCCGAACAATAAATGCCCTGACAGCCAATAAAAAATACAAAAGTTTCACCACTGCCAGTTTTCTAAAATGATAGGTTACCTACGTGTGATAGGTTTTTTTAATTGATTATTATTTGAACTATAATAAAAAATACTATTTTTGTTATAATTTGTTGATTTAAATTTATTTGTTTGCGATTATCGATCTCATCTCTTATTTTTTGATTTTTATTACTACATATAATTTAATAGCAAGTTCTGCATTAAAAATGATATACAGGGTGTTAGGTAAATGGGTATATGAGCCGACACTAGCCCATGTTAACATGGGCATATACGAGGGGCGGCTGAAAAGTTTTGAGCCTAAGTATCTTCAAGTGTTATTATTGACTCGCACTAAATTTCATTAATTTGCCAATAACCTCCTTAGTATATGTACCAAGTTTCATTTCATTAGCGTCATCACGCTTTTAGTAATTAATCCGTAAACATCATCATGTCATCAGTCATCCGCGCAATGTACGAAATTGAAGTACACAGTTGTCATAAAATTCCTCAAAAAGAGGAACAAAACGCTGACGGTAACATTTGAAGAGATATCTACAGTTTATGGGGAGTCTGGGCCTTCATTTTCCACCATGAAAAATTGGATCCGATAGTTCAAGCATGGCAGAGAGTCGCTAAAAGATGACCGCAAATCAGGGCGGCCAGATTTCGCCATCAACGAATAAAATAATGAAAATTTAAATAATCTTGCTTTAGAGATCAGCGAATTAAGCTGTGACAGATAGCTGAAGCCATAGGCATTAGCAAGGAACGTATCGGCGATATTTTTCGTACTTATTTGTACATGAAATAGGGGAGCACGCGATGGGTGCCAAAAATGCTCACGACGCTCGACAACCAGCGTCGAGTCACAATTTCGCAGGAGTTTTAGGACATCTTTGGCCATAACCTTAACAACTTTTTTTCTCACATTGTCACTATTGATAAATAATAGATCCGGCAGTACGATCTAGAGTCAAAATAAGAGTCAATGCAATGGATTCAAAAGGGAAAACGCCGCCGCGGAAATTCAAAGTGGAGCGATCGACACCCAAGCTCGCAGCCACTTTTTTTGGGATTGTGGAGGAATTTTATTCATTGACTACCTACTTAAAAAAACTACAATAAACTGGGATTATTATGCTGTACTGCTGATAAGAGTGCGTCAAGTGGTTGTTGAAATATTAAGAGGCAAACTGGCGTAAGGAAATCTGTTATTGCAAGACAATTCGCCCGCGCACACCGCGCATGTTGCAAGGCTTGCCCCGGGTAAAACTGGATTTCAAGAAATTAATCACCCACCACACAGTTTAGTCCGAATCCCTAGCTATTTTGTCTAATTCTCAAATTGGAAAAAAGACCTCCAGGAACGAAGATTTTTGAGTGACAAAGAAATGAAGGCGGCGTTAAAGGCTCATTTCGAAGGCAAAGATTGCGAATTTTTTTTCAGTGGGTTAAAAGCTCTTTTACACAAATGTAAGAAGTCCGTTGTAGTAGAGGGAGACTAAATAGAAAAATATATTTTTTATACTTTTCTATCGGCATTTTTAATACCCTAGGCTCAAAACTTTTCAGCCGCCCCTCGTAAATGGTATGGTGAAGTCAGAAAAATTTGATATCATCATTTTAATTTTTTTTATTTTCATACAAAATAAATTTTATAAAATCCGATTTGTATGAAAATTAAAATAATTAAAATGAAGACATCAATTTTCTGACTTCACCATACCATTTATATGCCCATATTAACATGGGCTAGTGTCGGCTCATATACCCATTTACCTAACACCCTGTATAGAGTTTTTTATTTTAATTTAATTTCATTGTTCTATACCTATGCTAATAATCTGATTTTAAAGATTTAGGTATGCTACCTTACCTAGTTTCTATGCTACAGTCTTGATACGGTAGCGGCCTCTCAGACCGCACGTCACCAGTTACGTTACACAAAAACCATGTCACCAGTTAAAGGTTAAGTTGTGCGCTGCTCTTTGAACTCGCGAACTCGCTTCTTCATAATCTTCCGACATTCTAGGCGCTGTACTTCCAAACCTTCCCATTGTGATTTGAGGGGGCCCATTTTGCATCTTTTCATATTCTGCTTCTGGACATCTTTGTACCTGACTATCTGAGGAGTTGACCGCCATGTTTCCACTTACCCTCCTCAAGTTCAAAGCAGAAGATTAATTCCCACTACGCTAAGAGAGGACGAAAGACGCAGGAGGTCCAAAGTGACTGACATAGCCCGCAGAATCGCTAAAATCAAGTGGCAGAAGACGTAGCGTGGGCAGGCCTCTCATTAGGTGGACCGAAGATTTGGTGAAGGTCGCGGGAGGTGCCTGGATGCGAGTGGCGCAGGACCAGTCTTTGTGGAAATCCTTGGGGGAGGCCTTTGTCCAGCGGTAGACGTCTTTCGGCTGAAACGAACGAACGAACACTAAGAGGGATGGTCAAGCTAAAGAAATAGCCAAAATGAACCCTCGTTAAGCACCTGCATTTGATCTGATCACCATGAAGTCCATGGTCTTGACAATGACACACTGAGTGAGAACCTCGCACCCAAGTCTCTTAACTTTAGAAATGATCCATAAGGCTGGCAAGTCGCCTAACGAATTCTCCTCCTAGCGCTCAATTAATCTAACATTTGTATTGTTACAATTATGGGAAAGGATCATTCTTGATCGTTTATTCCCTTGCCTAAGTATGACCCACGTTATAGTATACCCAACCATAAATTTTGGCAGAAACCATACCAACCATAATCATTACAATGTTTGGATAAGAAAGAATCCTGTACGGCTGCTTGTGCGGCGGTTTCAGCTTGGTTTAGCATAAAAGACTACTCTATGAAATTAAAAAGGACCTTCCAGCACACTTCTACTAACTGCTGATGGAGTCTTATCTCAGTGACAGACAGTTTTAAATCAAACTCCGTGACAAAATCTTCTCTTTTAAGCTGCAGAGCTGGAATACCCCAGGACTCTGTACTTGGTCCGATACTCTACAACATTTACTAGTAAAGTAGCCCTGACACCAGAAAGCTAGACTATTGCAAGGAAAATAAGCTAAATGCCACTAATGCTTGGCTGACTAAGCCCCGAAGTCTCGCCATATTATCATTTAAGACGTGAGTTTCACGTCTTAAATGATAATATGACGAGACTCCGGCCAATCTAGACCTCGACACATTGCTGCAATCAAGCTGCATTAAAAACCTGGATCGTAGGATGACATGGAAAGACCATAAATACATATAAATAAAACAGACCTAAACATAATATTATGGTATTTAACTTTGGTCGACCGACAGTCAGATAATCCAACATTAACAATGTGCCTCCAAAGAGCTAAAAGTACGTGTTAGAGTAGGTAGAGTAGGCGCACACCGTTGATTTTTAGTTGGCCGATAGTTGTGCCCGATTTTAAATTGTATGAAGAATCGGCCAAATCGAATCGGCGTAGTGTGCGCACTCCCATACATGCCCATACTGATCAACAGCCCGACTAAACTATCGGCCGACGAAAAATCAACGGTGTGCGCCTACTCTTAAGGGTACTTTTATCGGCACATTGGTACGCTCGTCTTTAGGAAATACACGAGAACCTAATCTCAGCCAAACCCGCTATCCAAATATCAAAGTATCTTTGATCAAGAGACCTAATTACTAGTGTAAACCACTGCTCCAGTGGCTCTACCGTGTCAAACCCCAACCAACTGCAAATCACCTGATTAGTCTTGACGACAGATACTAAAAAAGCAGATTTAAAAAAAATACCTAATGAATAAAGGTCAAACAGGTCACGCCGCCGACGCCGCCGCCGCCGGTGTCAAAAAGTCGGCGCGCCGCCGCCGGCCAATTTTATATCGGCGCCCACCTCAGTGGCTAACCATCACTGATCAAACTAACTAACCGCAAAGACAGTCTACGCAACGTGAAAAATTTGGAACTAGAGTTACCATTAGCCCTCCTAAGGTTCCATTCATATACAGATAGTCTTCACCGATTTTGTATTTTTTGATTAAAAGATTGTTATCACGTTTTACTTACTAAACTATAACGTATCAAGTTTAAATGCATTTTACACGTCACACGTCGCATTTTTTAGATAAACGGGTCGGTCAAAGTTATTTGGAGTCGTCTGTGAATGTTACCAACCGATGAATAAAAGTTACTTGATCGCATGTCACGAACGATGCGTCATAATTCTTATATCCGGGTAGAAAAGATACTTCAAGAAAAAACCTTATTTTATCATTTCTAATGTTACTGTATGAATTAAGGAACACCGACCGACACGTCGGAAGAAAACACTCATTGGCTGCGCGCATTGTAGAGATGTTTGAAAACGCTTGGTGCTCTCCTTTGAAGAAGAATTAGCTAGCTATGGGTTTATCTCAAGAGCCATTTAACAGTATTTTAATCCGGTGGGAAAAGAACAGTGTAGTGTACTCAGAGGATTAGAATAAAATCACAATCAATTAAGTACTATCAGATCGGGAATTCGAACCTTAACTTCGAACTCCTATGTTCTTCTTTTTAAAACAATGTAAGCCGCAGCACCCTCGGAATCCATTTATTTTTCGGAATAAATACGCACAAGTATCACAACTCGTTCTCGGTTCGAATTGCAAGGCCGCCATCAAAGATGGCGTCCTTTTTTTACGATATCGTAAAGTATCGAGTGACAGAATATCTCGTGATTATTTAAATAAATAATTAAGTTATTATAAACAAATAATTAAATTGATTTACAAGTAATAATTTTAGTTTAGTGCATTGAACAATACTTCTGTGATAAAATATCGAGTGAAATATAATATCGATTAAAATACTAATTGATTTAAAAAAAAATAACTTGAAATCTTAACAGTCGGCCATCCTGAGCTGGTGTCCGTCCCGGACACGATTACTTATATGACCTTAGAACTAAAGTTATATTGTGCAATTATTTAGGCGCATCTACAGTGCCTATTATTCAGAATCTGTAACTTCAAAAACACACACACATATATATATAAATAATATATATATATTTAAATATTAAAAAAAATGGTGAGAGTCGCTGTGATACTAAGCAATCGCAGTAATCAATATCTAGTACTATATGGACAATGAATACAATATTATTATGTAGATTCAGTATGAAATCAAAATAAAAAAAACAGACAAGTCAGTAAACCTCTCGGCCATCCTGCTAATTCATGAATGTCCTCATTCGAAACAAACATGAATAAATTATTTTCCCAGATAGTTACAACAAAACAATCCGAAATGTAAATTTTCGGTCATCACTCGACGTTTATTCGGTCATCACTCGACGTTTACTTGCTTCGCATCTTCGATACACATTTGGTTACGGTCTGACTTCAAATATCGATTCCTTACGCGTCTGGTCGCCGCTTGCACACTGTGTGCTACGACCTCACTCCAGGTAGCTGATGATAATATTCTGGGCGCCGCTTGCATACATTGTGCTACGACCTCACTCCAGATAGCTAAATGATGATCTTCTGGGCGCCGCTTGCACACTATGTGCTACGACCTCACTCCAGATAAGTAAATGATGATATTCTGGGCGCCGCTTGCACACAATGTGCTACGACCTCACTCCAGATAAGTAATTGATGATATTCTGGGCGCCGCTTGCACACTATGTACTACGACCTCACTCCAGATAATTTTATGTTCACTGTCTGGGCGCCGCTTGCACAATTATGTGCTACGACCTCACTCCAGGTAAAATAGTTAATGAAAACTCACCGAGTAGCGCCTTTATCTGAGAAGCGCTTCGTTGCTCAATCTGCACAATTGTAAGTGCTCACTGGATTCACTTTGTGGTAGCCCATATGACGGGGACAGACATACCCCGTCACGAAGAGTTCACTTTTATAGTGAGGAGAGGAAAGTGGATAAGATGAGTGAGGGATAGTGGAAAAGTTAGGTTTAAAAGATAACTAGGATAAATGATAAGATCTCAATGCTCGCATCTGCCCTTGGGTATTATATGATTCCCTCTCACTAAATCAACTAAGCGGTCAAATGATATTTTATTTTACACAATCTTTTACTTTATTTTAATCGCTTTATATTTGCTTTATATATGTATATACATAGTCATTATACTATTCAAAATCATGATTTAATCACTTTCACCATAGTCACTCTCAGATTCAGATTCTGTGAATCTAACCCAGGGTTTAAGTTTATCTACCGAAAACACATTTTTGTATTTCTTTTTAGAATATCCGTCCACACTACTAATCTCGTAGCGATCGTGATCAAAAACTGCCGTCACTTTAAACGGGCCACTGTAAGCTGGGACTAGTTTATTACTTTCACCGGGAGTTCTGGTACTTTTAAGTGCCATAACTAAATCACCAACTTTATATACTTTTGCTTTGCATCTTTTCTTGTCGTACCGCTTTTTCATATTATGTTGTTGTTTTTCTAAGTTTGCGACGGCCTCATCTCTAGTTTGAGCTAAACTTTCAGCTGAAACCTTAGCAGTTTGGTCAATTTCGTGTAAATGACCTTCAACAGTGTTTACAGTGTTTTTACCAAAAATGATTTCACTTGGGGTTTTACCAGTGCTCTGATTGATGGTGTTATTAAGGCTCCATTGTACCTTAGTAACCTGTACGTCCCAGTCCTTATCATCATCACCGTGGCAGAGTGCTATGAGAGACGCTAAAATTGAGCGATTGTACCGCTCAATTTGTCCGTTAGCACGCGGTGTGGCGACTGCATTAAGAGTGTGTTTTGTCCCCACTGAGTCTATGTACTCTTTAAATTCCTTTGATGTAAAACTTGTACCTCGATCTGATATTAGATGTTGTGGAGTGCCAAACAAGCCGAATATGTCTCTGAGAACTGCAATTGTCGTTTTGCTTTTAGTATTCTTAACAGCTCGCAGAATTATATATTTCGTAAAACTGTCAATAACACCAAGAATGTAGGTGTTACCTCGTTTACTTTTGATGAACGGCCCTAAATGATCCATGTGTAAACACTGAAAAGGAGTACGGGGCTTAGGGATTGGGTGTAACAATCCTTGACCCTTACCTCCAGGTTGCTTTGCATGTGCACATGGTATACACGCTCGCACGTATTTTTTCACAAATTGCGACATTCTAGGGAACCAATAGTCACGCCTTATTTTCTCGAGAGTTTTTGTATAGGAAAAGTGTCCAGCCTCGTCGTGACACTGTTGACAAATTATCACCTCGCTTCCTTTGGAACTGCCCATCTCAAGTTACCTTCGATCTTCCTATATATTTTTCCTTCTTTAAGCTCGTAGTTTTCCCTGATGTCCTTTGCTTCCTGACTTTTAGTATCAAGAACGGCCTTAATATGACATAGTCTTGGATCACTCATTTGAACCGATTGTAGCCAGTGTACTTCTTCTACCTGCATTATCCTTGCATCGTTA
This sequence comes from Ostrinia nubilalis, assembly GCF_963855985.1. Lineage (NCBI taxonomy): Eukaryota > Metazoa > Arthropoda > Insecta > Lepidoptera > Crambidae > Ostrinia > Ostrinia nubilalis. Next base: position 15,914,306 of record NC_087090.1, read on the forward strand.
GGTATTTCAACTATTGTACTCTCTGGAATGGAGTTTCGACTTAGCGCATCGGCATGTGCTAATTGTGAACCTGGTCGATACTCGATAGTGAACGTAAACTCCTGTACCAAGAGCCACCAACGTGCTATCCTAGGGATTAAATCCCTTTTGGTCAAAGTTGTGCGAAGTGCATTACAATCCGTAATCACCTTAAAGGTGATGCCAATTAGGTATACCCTGAACCTATTAAGGGAGGCGACAACGGCAAGAGTTTCAAGTTCATATGAGTGAAAGTGTTGTTCGTCTGCCGTTGTCTGCCTACTGAAATAGGCTACAGGTCTCAAGGGTGACTTTTCATCAGGGCGCTGCATCAGAATACCAGCCAATCCCATTGAACTGGCATCCGTGTGGAGCTCTGTCTCATAATTAGGGTTATAGATGGCCAACACTGGACGGGTTGTTAGTATCTCCTTAAGTTTCGTAAAAGCATCTATTTGGTCTGTACCCCACACCCAAGGCACATTAGCTTTTGTCAACATGGTAAGAGGCCTGGCCAGTGTAGCAAAACCAGGTACGAACCTCCTGAAAAAGCTACAAAGGCCGACAAACTGTCGTATTTCGTGTATGTTCTGCGGTGCTTTAAACCCAACAACTGCCGCTATCTTTTTCTGACCGGGTTTTACGCCCTCATTGGATATTTCGAAACCGAGATATTCTATAGATTTTCTAAAGAAGTTGCACTTAGACAAGTTCAAAGTGAGATTAGCCTCTTTCAGTAAATCCAGAACTAAGCTCAGTTTCTCCATTCCATCATCTATAGTTTTGGATGCTATTATAATATCATCCATGTATGCTAATACCCCAGGAATATTCTGTCTCTTCAACAGATTTAGAATGAGCCTCTGGAATACGGCTGGTGCATTTGTCAGCCCGAAGGGCATGCGATTATATTCGTAATGCCCATCGGGCGTGACAAATGCCGTCAGATGCTTGGATTCCTCAGAGACTGGTATCTGGTGATACCCAGATGTGAGGTCAAGAGTTGTGAAGAAAACCTGACCAGAAAGGCTGTCAATCTGATCATCGATCAGTGGCATGGGAAACTTTTCCTTGACAGTCTTTCTGTTCAAGGCCCTATAATCGACGCATAGCCTCGTGTCGCCATTTTTCTTTGCAACTAGTAGTATTGGGCTGGCATACTCAGACCGAGACTCGCGAATAATCCCATTTGCCAGCATACTACTTACAATCGTATTCACCTTTTCGCGTTCGGAGAACGAAAGTCTATACGGCCTGTATGTTACCGGTTCTGAGTCCTTTACCTTTATGTGCATTTCAGTATCCGACGTTCTACCTAACTCCTCCAACGAGAATGCAAAACATTCGCGCCGTGAGTTAAGTAAATCACACAGTTGATTTTTCACGTCTAGTCCTAAATCACTATCATTGTTCAGTTGGTCAATAGTAATGGATTCAGTAGGGGAATCTTCCGATATAGAGTTAATACTAATATTAAGAGTTGATAACGAGGGACCTTGTGGTAGTTGTTCACACGACAGCATAATTGCTCGAGCTATAAGAGTACCTTTTGATAGTTCAAAAGGATTCGCACTAAATCCCATTATTATGACCATACCCTTTCCGTTCTCAACGGAGTACACCCCTGGTAATATCATGTACTCGTTGTTTTCTTTCATGCAAGTGTCCGTAGAGATGTAAATTGAGCCCGTAACGGGCGACGCAATGGAAACTTTTATTTCTTTCACTCCAGCTACCTCTACATTTTCTAAATTTGTCACTGAGAGTTTCTCCTTACCTATCAGCTGATCTTTATAAAATATCAAAGCCTCGTCAGTTTTGTAAGCACGGACCAGTGGCAGCTCGGTTAGTGACTGTCCAACGAGAACATCAGCTGGCAGCATGGTGGCTTCCACTAAGTAAGCATCCACCTGTTCATCTAGACTATCTAATGCTATTTGAATCGTGATTCTACCAAGCGGGACGATAGGACGACTCGCAAAACCTTTTAATGTTGGTAAATTACTCTTATCTATGGGTAAATTTAGCCGTGATGCATAATCTTCCCTTATTAATGTGCATTGACTGCCTAAATCAATAAATGATGTCATCTTTTGCCCACACACAGTAATTTGTTTGAAATATTTTTTATTACCGCTTTCAGTATGAATAATATTTAAGACCCGTTTTTCACCTATCAATCCAGAGGGCGTACCACGCGGGCGAGCCGTTCCCGTCTCGGTACGTCCCCGACAATCTTTATCGACATGTCCAAATAACCGGCATTTTTGGCACTTCAGAACCTCCTTAGGACACTTAGTAACGATATGGCCCGGTTCACCACAATTGAAACAAGTTACCGAAGTTCCTTTTCTATTATTAGGGTCTGAAGTCCGCTTTGTTATTTCGCCTTGATCTCTATACGCAGTGAACGTCTTTCTTGGAACATCGGCTAATTTACTAGAAATATTCCTAAAATACTTTAAGACGCCTTCGGGTTCCTGTATATTTCCTCCCTGAACATTCATCCTGACATTCGGATCAAATATGCCGTGGGTCAAGCAATCTACTGCTTGCTTTCCTTTCAGTTTGCAGCGGTTTATTAACGCAATTTTGTCGAAGTAATATTCTTCGAGCGTCTCATTACGTCTTGTCTTTCGAGCCAACATGTCCGACAGAAGGTCACCGTAATTCTGTTCGCAAGGGAACGCGCTGATTAGTTTGTCCTGCCACTCGGACCATGTAAATTTTACACTTGTGAGCCCATCATACCACCGCTTAGCCAAACCCTTAAGTTTAGGCAAAGCGTAGAATATGATTTGCCTATCTGACCATCCATAAACTTGAGCAGATTCATTGATTTTGGCTAGCCAATCCTTCATAGTTTGTGATTTTGCTTGGGGATCGAAATCGGGTATAACATTCTGAGCACCTTGTAGTCCAGTACCAGAATTCCCGGAATTGTTGCGATCGTGCAACGCATTAACTAATTTTTCCAGTAGGGACTTCTCTGTGGATGTTTCAGAATCACGAGAGCAGTGAGAACGGTGAGTCGATCGGTGACGTGATTCAGGAGACGAAGAATAAGAGTGTCTACGGTGACGCGATGAAGAATATGTTCTCCTACGTTTGGTATGCGTACGCAGCGTTTTATTAGAATCGCTGCTAGAGGATCTGCTACTTCCCTTGGAATGCGAACGGTTTCGATTACGTTTTGACTTTACATGTGAGCGCCGTTGGCTAGAGTCACGCTGACGCGAAAACGACTGACTGCGACTTTTGTTACGTCTGTGCCGTTTAGTGAACTTAGATTTGGGGGATCTACTTCTCGAAGGTCTCGAGAAGGAAGACTCTCGAGAATGAGATCTGCGTCTTGAAAATCGTACCCGGGATGATTTACCTATGCGCGAAGGTTCACCACCCCTACATGGAAGCAGTGGTGATGGTGATACCCTGGGCGTCTGAGATCTAGGAGAATTTCCAACATGTGTTGGGGTAGTGTCGGGATTCATGTTAGATACTTTAAGGAAAAGGAATATTCAAGGAAAGTGAACGGACAGCAGGTTTCCGCACGTTTTACCTTTTTAGTCACAGTAATACTTATTATTTAACCATAAATATGCTTAGATTCTTCCACTTCTGAACTTTTAAAACAATGTAAGCCGCAGCACCCTCGGAATCCATTTATTTTTCGGAATAAATACGCACAAGTATCACAACTCGTTCTCGGTTCGAATTGCAAGGCCGCCATCAAAGATGGCGTCCTTTTTTTACGATATCGTAAAGTATCGAGTGACAGAATATCTCGTGATTATTTAAATAAATAATTAAGTTATTATAAACAAATAATTAAATTGATTTACAAGTAATAATTTTAGTTTAGTGCATTGAACAATACTTCTGTGATAAAATATCGAGTGAAATATAATATCGATTAAAATACTAATTGATTTAAAAATAAATAACTTGAAATCTTAACATTCTGATTAATTTCCTTGCAGGTCCACAGTTCAACTTTCCCCGTGGACAAACTCTTTCACTGGGTGGGTTTTTATTGGCGGTCAAGCTGTAGATCCTGGCTACACAGGAGGTTGCAGCAGTGGGAACGATATGTAGGAATAGTCCCGTGTCGGAGCGGGAGAAGGGATAATGTAAATTATCCTAGACGTTTTAATTTCATTTAAATAAGTTTTAATCATCGTTAATGTAGTAAATTATTAAAATAATATTGCAAAACATATTATAGTTAACTTTGTTTGTATTTCAAAGTACCTAGTAGCCGGATTCACGTCACAAGAAGGAAAATTATTATTAATTTTGGATGACGTATTTATTAATTATTATACCATTGTGATTATTTACCATGCATTGTTGATTATTATTTTCTATTGTGAAATACAGTTTTCACCTACTCAAGCTATTTCTATCAACTAAATTACCTACTAATGGGCATTTATTTCAATTTACGTTATGAAAACTTCTCAATATTACTCGTACATGCACAAACAAGAAATCATTTTCAGAAAAGTTTCTTTCAAATGCCATTGCATGTCATCAAAGTCGAATGTAGCTGAACAATTAATCAAAATTAATTAGGGGGCGTCCATAAATTACGTGAGACTTTTAGGGGGGGGAGGGGGTCAACGAAAACCTCACTAAATCTCACGTGGGGGAGAGGGGGGGTCTCGGAAAATATCACGAAATTTTTCCCGCAAGAAATAGAGTAAAATTGCCAGAAAACTGGGTTATTAAAGTAAAAAAAATGATTTTTTTTATGATGATAATGACAATTTATTCTAAACTGTTTAATCAAATTAAACTAAAAATGCCTCCATCTGCATTTGTGAACACTAAAGATGCAGAATAAATGTCGAAATTAAGAAAATTCGAAATTAAAAAAAACGTCATCGGCATCGCTATTGCGTAAAAAATTGGCCAAGTGCGTGTCGTGCCACGCGCAGTGTAGGGTTCCGTAGTTGTCTGTCGTTACCACAATATATTTCAGAAGCAAGCAATTACTTCATCTAAAGTCACTTTTCATATTTTCTTCTAAGGAATTTTTACTGGTTAAGAAATTGTATAATACATGAGTCAAATGACTATTACTCTTAAACTAAGTAATGTATCTTAACCGTTATAGTTTTCCTTGAAAAAATTCATCCCCACTTTACATGCAGGGGAGCTACCCTAGAAATTTTTTTTTTTTTTTCAAAATGTTATTTTACCGTTTTGTCGGCGTGATTAATATACATATACCTTCACAAAATTACAGCTCCCCAGTGCCAATAGTTTCCAAGCGAAACCTCGGATAGACAGACAGACAGATCGAAACTATAAGGTTTCCTTGTCAGGACTACGGAACCCCAAAAAATGACATTACATACGTATGAAAATATTATGTATTCGTAGTTAAAGTAACCAATAGTCAAATTTGACAGATGTCAAATGACAAGTGGTTAAATAACTTTAACTTGACTTTTATGTAGTACATTTTTTAACTATTAGTTTACATTTTATTAATATTTAACCATTAGTAGCAAAATTTAACAATTAGTTATTTTAACTATGAATCAAAAAACTGGTCTTAGGTTGAAGCAATTGCTTGTCTTACTAAACGACGGGAAGCTACGGAACCCTGTACTGCGCGTGCCACGACACTGGGTTACTGATTTTTTCATATAAATCTAATAGACTCGAAGCATAGACATTGCAAAATAGGCATTTTATTAAATATCACGTGAGATTAGGGGGGTGGGGGAGGGGGTCAGGCAAAATCTCACCAAATCTCACCAAGGGGGGCGGGGGGGTTGAAAAATGGCCAAAATTGTCTCACGTAATTTATGGACGCCCCCTTAAGATCGCTATATGTACTTTCATTTTTCATTAAATAAGATATTTTAGGATTTAACTGTAACAGAAATAATAACCCTTCATCTAATAGAATATCTGATTGATAGAAATACTTTTTTTTAAACAACAACCTCACACATTAACTTAACCCTAAATACGGCAGTGAGAATAAAGTTCCCCCAATATTTTGAACTTTATTCTGTTGTCTTAAGGACTCGTTATGCCCGTTAAAGGCTTAATACATAAAAATACAGTTTGCATAACATTAGTTATTCAATTTTCCGTTACATTTTCCATGTCAGTAATGAAGTTTGAGAAAGCGAATAATAAAACAGATATAGAGCTTACATCTTCGGTTTGTTAGTCCGCAATAAAACTCGAAATACATTCAACAAGCGTACAGAGATACTTTTAGCCTAGACAGTTTGTTTAGCGGCCTGAAGGAAAACAATTAAGCAGGTGGCTGTTCAGTGGTTTAGGAAAAACTAATAATGTTATTTTTATTTTTATGTACAGTATAAGTTATCTTAATGACATAAGGTAGTTCGTTCCTTCGTTTTAGCAAAATGTCGTTCACTGCTGGACAAAGGCTTCCAGGGATTTCCTAAACGACCGGTCCTGCGCTGAACACATCCAGGTACTTCCCGCGACCTTCCCCACATCGTCAATCCACCTACGGGACTATTCCCACCTCTCTTTCCCATCACTGAAACTCCTGTGTAGCCAGGATCTACAGCTTGACCTCCATAAAAATCCAACCAGTGAAGGTCAAGTTTGACCTGGGGGAAAGTTAAACTGTCATTGGACCCGCAACGAAATTAATCAGAAGAACATAGGAGTTCGAAGTTAAGGTTCGCCTTCCCTCCGTTGCAAAGCGGATGACAGGTGACAAACAAAGGTTTAGTAACCTTTTCGAAAAGATATGCACCACGGACAATAAACGGCAGTCCACCTAGTCTCCTCCTACTATGTCTTCCAACCCGTGGGCGCCATAGACTTTTCTACCGCAGCGGCCATCAGCGCCAATTTATTATAGCAATTCTTCGGGCTATGTCGGTCACTTTGGTTTTCCTGCGGATTTCTTAAGGTAGCTAGGTAGATTTTTTAACTAGGCATATACGCCCGGTTTCCACCAAAGCAGAGAAAACGGGAGATTCAGTTATTTCCACATCGTCTCTCCGTCCAGCTTCGGTTCAGAAATCTGATTGGTTATTCAAACATTATCTTCTCTCCGTTTTGGTGGAAGCTCCACTTATCGCGGCCTCCACACTTACATAATTTATTTAATATAGAGGTAGATAAGAAAAGTTCTCGAGTGGCGACCACGGGCTGGAAGACGTAGCGTGGGCAGGCCTCCTACTAGGTGGTCCGACGATCTGGTAAAGGTCGCGGGAAGAGCCTGAATGCGGGCAGCGCAGGACCGTGCATTGTGGAAAACCTTGGAGGAGGCCTTTGTCCAGCAGTGGACGCCATTTGGCTGAAACGAACGAACGAGAGGTAGATAAAAATCGAGATGCAGATAGCACCCAATTCATCGATAAACTATTTTAGAAAATACCTATTTTTAAGTAGCATGTGCAATAATTACAGCGTCCAAGAATTCAGAAAAACGGTCGTAACCGAATTAAAAGTATTTGGCAGTGAGTTGGTCACACATTCTTTTTGACAATAAACAAAACGTAATGCCCAATCTCTTACGTCCAAAATTTCCTCAAACTAAAGAGGAACCAAAATGAATAAATGTATCTCTTAAATTCTGTTTGTTTCAGTTACGTACGTTTTGTTAGAAAACTCTTTAGCTATCACAAATCTATGATTTAATATCATCCATCATAGCCTAGCTTATCATATCAATAAGTCATCATCATCACAACAGATTTTATATAAATTACAGATATTGCCATGCGATAAATAAACGTTTGCGAATCGCAACCGTGTCGCAACTAAGATGTTTTTAGGGTTCAACGGCGGAAAAAGAATGAACCTACTTAACCGAACCGAACTTGCTATCTATCTAGTAAGTTCTTTAGCAATTAAATTCTGTAGAATTTAATGGATATTAGGTAAATCCATGTATGTACAATTTGAGCACAGCGTTAACATTCCAACTAACTAATCAAGATGCCAGAGTATATCTTCCTATATCGCTGTCGTCCGTCGTACAATAAACAAGATTCTAAGCTTTATGCCGCATACCTCAAACTCACTAGTAAATCAAAACCTATTGGATACTTCCTGCTGACCTAGAATCATGAAATTTGGCAAGAAACAACGTCTCACAGTTAAATGAAAATATTCGAAAATCGTTGAGTACAATCACCGTGTTTTGATATTACTACCTTACATTTGCGGTTAATAATTGGAGACTAAAGATTTTTTTTAAGTTTTTTTTTTATGTGACAGGAGGCAAACGAGCAGACGGATCACCTGATTAAAGTAAGTTAAGTTCGACTTTTTCAACCGACTTCAAAAAAAGGAGGAGGTTCTCAATTCGACACGTATGTTTTTTTTTTTTTTTTTTTTCTATGTTTGTTACGCGATAACTCCGCCAATTATGAACCGATTTGAACAAATCTTTTTTCAGCGTATAGGTAATACCTCAAGGGTGGTCCCATTTAAATTTAATAATAAAAAAACAACCCCCAAGGGTGGAAAATTGGGGATGAACTTTTTTATACGCAATATCTCCGCCGATTATGAACCAATTTGAACGATTATTTTTTTGTTGAATAGGTATTATCAAAAGGGTGGTTTCATGCGAATTTGAAGAAAATATTTCACCCCCAAGGGTGGAAAATTGGGGATGAACTTTTTTATAATACACATTAAGAATATGGTCTCAATGTACTGCCTACCTTCAGTGGTAACATCAAGGTAATAATTAGTTAACTAAAAAGCAAGAAATAAGTTAAATTTTATAAAAAAAAATAAAACCGACTCCAAAAAACCTACACTAAAAAGTAGAATAATAATTACTAATTACCTACTTATTTATTAGGACGAATTATTAATATTTATGTAGGTATACCATGATTGATACTTTTGGAGTCGGTGCAGGCAAACTTTACATGTTTCATAATCTTGGCACCGACTCCAGAAGTATCAATCATGGTATACCTACATAAATATTAATAATTCGTCCTAATAAATAAGTAGGTAATTAGTAATTATTATTCTACTTTTTAGTGTAGGTTTTTTGGAGTCGGTTTTATTTTTTTTTATAAAATTTAATTAAACATTGCGATATGAAAATTTGTAAGGGCACGGAACCCTCAGTACACAAGTCCGACTTCAACTTAACCGGTTTTTTATTTCTATTACCATTTTCAATATGATCTTGTCTTATTAATATGTCATAGTCAAAGGTCGATATGCAGTCTCTTCGCGGAATGACTGGTCTATCCTAGGTTTGACCAAGGCTTTCGGGCCAACCCCGAAATAAATTCCAATTTCGGCCTTTGACTAAGTCAAACCTAGGAGTTCCTAACATGTTCAGTCAATTATTATTATTATTATAAAAAGTAAACGCGGCGTTACAGAGGCCGGCAGCAATTATAGAAAACCGACCAAGTTCGAGTCAGATTCACGCACGAAGAGCTCCGTACGACTCTTTTATTGTTGTATAGGAGCCCCCCTTAAACATTTACTTATTCTTAAAGTAAATATAAAACTAAATATTTTGGGAATGGTTCATGAGTGGTGTTGACAGACAAACAGCGAAGTCATAGTAATAGGGTCCCGTTTTTCCCCTTAACTTTTTAAGGTACAGAACCCTAAAAATAGTAATTTCAAGATCGGTCTAGAAACACTGACAAACAACCGCAGTAAATAAGTTTAGTTACTGGTACCTTCACCTAAAGAGATAGCTGTGTAGTAAAGCCTATGCAATAACTTCGATATCAGAATGAAGTACATTATAGTTAAAGTCTTAATTGAGGTTTGACTAGTCAAACCCCGATTTCATTAAATTGAGTTTCGACGTTTGACTGATCAAATTAGTTTCTCCTAGGTTTGACTAACGTTCTTTAGTCAAAGGCCGAAATGTTTGGGCTTTGACTAAGACTTCAAGTCAAACCTGAGGATTGACTAGTCAAACCTAGGAGCGCCTGAGCTTCGAGGTTTGACTATAACAAATATACTTACGAGCAAAAGTATGGAATCACCCCTTTGTGTTCCGAGCGGTCTTAAGAACTGAATGACTATGTATTGTATGTTTCTATGGTATCAATTTAAAGTTTATAATATCACCTTTAAAATGGTGCCATTTTTATTGATCTTCTATTAGTCATTTAGTTCTTATGATCGCTCGGAATAAATAGGGTGATTCCATATTTTTGCTCGCGAGTGTAGTTACACCTACGTGCTACAGTCATTTCTGTAGATGACTTTAAAATCTTTAAAACGTCATCATTACTATCAATCAGCCATGTTACTAACGCGCAGATTTTATTGACTATAAAACTTTAAAGTTAAACTTGAATATTATAGGGTTAGAATAAGTAAAGGATATTGTTATTTTTAACATTAAATAGAGGAGTGGATGATGTTTGTTTTTGTACCTATTTAAGGAATTGCATAGTGCAAAAAACTTTCAGGGATTTTCCGTGAAATTGACTGGTTTCTTTCGAGTTTCACATTTTTCTGACTTCAGCCACACAATAATCAATAAATACCTTCAGCTGTTCAGTTACCGAGCCAATAACGAAGTGTGCTACAACATTTTTAATTTTAATATTATTAACATAACATTTGCATGAAAACATATTATTGAACATGATAATTCTTACACGCCATTTACATCAAAACATTAATGGCCATTTTAAATTCGCTCTTTGTTCATAATTTCGCCACAGTTTTATTGGTTCAATGCAGACGTCGTAAATATGTTATGTCACATAAACTCGTCAGAATCGGTGCTTTGGCATAATTCCTATTTAACTCGCACTTCGGCTAATGATCTAACGTTCAAAATTATAAATTGCGTGTCGGACTGATGCTGTTGTTACGGTTAATAACTAATTAATTTAATATTACACTTCATTAGTAGATTGGTAAGTTAAATAAATGATGCGACGATTTTTGAATCTAGGAAGAGTAGAGGTCTCTGAACTGTAATTTCCTCTGGAAGGGATCCGTGGGACGTAACATTTATAGGTTGGGATTTGGGAGAAACTTGGGAAACACTTCTGGTTGGATTAGGATTCCGTCTGGATGGACTAGCAAGCTGAAGTGGCAATGGGCAGGGCACATAGTACGCAGAACTGACGGCTGATAGGGCAGCAAGGTTCTGGAATGGAGGCCGCGTACCGGAAAATGCAGCGTGAGACGTCCACCTACAAGGTGGACCGACGACATCGTAAAGGTAGCAGGGAAGCGCTGGACGCAGGCCGCTACCAATCGATCAACGTGGAAAGCATTGGGGGAGGCCTATGTTCAGCAGTGGACGTTCTATGGCTGAAATGATGATGATGACTTCTGGTTAGGTTTTTATTGGCGGTCAAGCTTGAGCTTGGGCTACACAGTAGTTACAGTGATCGGAACGAGAGTTGGGAATAGTGAGGCTCGGACTCGGATTGCGAGGCTTATTCACAATTTTAGTCGCCTACCCAAATGATGAACGGATCGAACGAAAGATCAACAGCCAATTTAATATCAATTCAAAAGGGTCAGATAACTTGGATCAAGGGAAGAAAGGCCAGCGTACATGATGGTAATAAGTAGTGGTAATTATTTGGTCAAAAGGCAAGAAACCCCATTCGTTGTTTCCGACGTTATTGTGTCCAAATTAACCAGTTCTTTAGAAAGGTCTGCACAGACCGTGCGAAGTGGGTCGGTAAAAAGGAAGCATATTGTATTAGCTAGCAGTAGTAAATAAGTAACTACAGGTACATACATACAATAAACAAGGAAGAAGGGGATTTACTAATTTATATGTGTGTACTATGCGACAAATTAATTAAAGTCTGGCACGATAAATAAAGATTATTATTACATTATATTATGCAATACTACGAAAAATATTAAGTACCAAACTATTATTTTGGCGAGGTTTGCTGTCTAAATAAAGTCTTGCATGTGGCTTTACCGTCGCACAAATACTATTTAATTAGGAAACATAGCGACTAAAGTCGGTCGTTAAGCAATCGCCATCTAAGCCGATGGCGACTGCCTGGATGCATGCCTTTCGCCAGGTGGCGTGATCTCCCCCACCGCGGGCGCATGGTATTGGGCCGATAAACATCGCGCCATGATTTCTGCGGATCCGCGTAATAATTGCGCAAAACATCACTCTTTCTAATAGACTGATTACACATGCTGGGTTTTTTGTGAGTGAGACACAGTTGATGACTTGATAATAAATGAACTAGACCATGAGTCTTCTAGAAAAGGAAGCATTCAATCATGTACAGACGACGGCACGTCAAGGTAACCACTGTGGGTTCTTGTGCAGTTGTAATAGGGGCGAGTTTGCAACAAAAATTGGTAGCCTGATGTACAATAAAGCATATCAAGAAACACTATTTCAACTAACAACAGGAAAAGCTATTGTTATGTTAACACTTCTACTTACTTCCATGTATGACTATTTTGTGTTTAAGGCAAGTAGCATATCCCCTACGAATATTATGTTGATTGCATAAATAATATTTAAGCCAAGAAGAAGTTCTTGGGTTGCATTTGAATATTATTTAAGAAGTTAACTCTATGATAATAACACTCATGTTTATCACCACAGATTTCTCACTGATAATGTTATTAAATAAGCTAATAATTGTATCCAGTATAGATAACAGAGTTTAACCTACTTCCAGTTAGAAAGGTATAAAATAAGGGATCTCTAGATTTACTAGAGCAAAATCGCACAAATAACGAAACTTTCACATTCCAGTAATGAGAGTAGGTATTTGAAAGATAAAATATAATTTACTGCTTTGATGCTAGTGTTACTTGCTCATTAGCAAACTTTCTCTGAGTGAATCTATCAAGCTAGAGACATAATAATATTTGGAACAACTCAATTTCATAACAAGTCACAAAAACATTAACATCATCTTGAAATGTTGGTGAAGCTTATTATTGTAGTAATGCTGACATAATCATAAAAAATATGATTGCTAATAATGATCCTTAGATAATTATAACTGTTGTGTAAAATGAGTAATAATGAATTATAACATTCCTTTTAGTATTTATCTGCTTCTTACTAAAATCATAGTCATGTGACTGATAAATTATTAATCCAGTTAATTTCAAGATTATGAATAATGATTACACAATCAAACGATTTTACATAACAACCATGCCTTATATTTTTTTAAATATCTGAGCTAATATATTTTTTATTCACACTATTTGGTGATAAATAATAGTTCTAAAAACTGTAGTTTTTCTAACAATGACAAATTAAACATGTTTTAAGGTAAAATCCCAAGCTAATTGCTATAACCGGTAAGTTTAAGGAAAACGGAATCAATATTATGGAAAAATTTTAAGATGTTAAAGATTTAAGACCAGGTCCAAGTGAAACGCTGTGCAATCTCATTGAAAATGGTTGCGGTTCTATTGTTATGTCAGAGTGTTTGGACAACACGGGTCCACATTTCACAAACAACCCAGCATTGTGCACTTTCAAGGAAATCATTTATTGGGTTGAAAAGCAAGAAGTCACTGAAAATTCTATTAAACTTTAAATATTCTGCCATAAAAATTGCAAACTCGATAATTAACTTGTGAAAAAAAATTATCTTGAGTTTTCAAACTTAATTTGATGCATATTTCATTAGATTTTTAATGAGGCTTGTTGTTTGAAAATTAACTACCTAAATCACTATGAAATAATTACCATCTGATAGTAATATTGAAACATACTTCAAATAAAATCCTCATGCAAGGTAACTTTTTTTAGGAATTTCATGTAAATTGAACTGCAAATTATTTTTACGGTTCAAAGGACATTGAATTCCATAGATATAAAATAGTGGCATGTTTCATACATTAGCACAGTCATGACAAAAGGACAAGATGATTCAGATTTGATAAATTATCAAATTTTTGGTAAAAAACATGAAATAAAAAATATTCCATGGTAAAATATTGAAATTAAAATTGTAAAAGAATGAAATTTTAACAGCTTGGTAAAAAAATATTTTTAACATGAATTTTCTACAGAAAAAGGTTAAAAGTAATGTAAAATTGTAGTTACCTGGTGGGCTATCAGTGAGAATGGTGATGCCAGTGGGGTCAACATGAGGTGGGAACGCCTCATACAGGTCGGGTTCCTCTTCAAGCACTGCCGACAACATTGCGGAGGGCATCCCGGCTCCACCGTCACTCAACACACGCACTCACTGTGACTAGACACCACACAACACTACACTGTCCGTCAGTGTCCACAGCTCACACGGAGCCGCCTCGAGCCATTCCTAATCGCTTGTCCATACGACAGCGGCCCACACCTAAGTCAAATCCTGCTGCACCATCTTCAAATCTGGAAAACAAAGTTCAAATCACTGACACGGTGTCAACTCTCAAGATAACAACACTACACTGAGAGCATTATCAGCAAACTGAAGGCATTATCGGGCGATTATGTTGACGGCCGAGATAACTGATCTTCAGCACTAAAACAAATCCTTTAGTTATCTAATTAGTTATAATTAAAACTGTTTGAATCAGCTGATTGTTGCGCTGCCAGGGCAGACTTGACATTTTATAGCTATTTTAAGACATCGGGCAGCTGATCGGGCGATCTTCAATGTCAGATGCCAAGTACGAAACGTGAGACATTGCACACTATCCAGTATTATTTAGTAAACCATGTTCTGTGATTTTTTTTCTGCCGTTCGGGTGGGAGGGCAATGTGAACTCACCGCAATCCTGACGATAAATGATGCGGTGCAGGATCTGCGCCTCCGTATTTGCCGCTTTGGAGTCCCCGCGGCAACTAAGCCCGCTGGCCCGTTCCCGGCCCAACGTAATCACGAATAGGATAATAGTCTCGAATGGGAGCCGACGCTTTTGCTTTGTCACTTAAACGAGCACAGTACATCACACAAATATATCGGTAACTGACCATACACACGGGGACATTGTATCAGAAATTTCGAATTTGTGGGGTAATTTTACAAGCCCCCTTCTTCGTAATCTAATTATCGATGTATCCGGTGAAAGTAGTTATTTTACAACACGTAATTTTCATTAATGAAGAAAATATTTTACCGATGTAAAAGTTTTCGCTTTTTTATAAAAATCCCGTCCGTCAATCAAAATCGCACGAAATCCAATCAGCGATTTGTGAGAACGCGAGCTCGTTGCCTGTCGTCGTCCAACAGGAAGACCATAGACTAAAATACTGAACATGTTACAGAACGGACACATTGTAATGAGGAATAAGTAATCAAAAAACAGAATGTTTACTGCCTACGAACTGGTAACTTTTATGTTTTTTATGTAATGTAAAATAATGTTATATTAATCGATTTGATATAATGCTTAATTAAGTCTTTACCTTTGTATACTAAGGAATACAGCAATTTATTTACTATCTACAAACGTTGATCAAAATATTTGATTTCTTGTTAACATAATTTATTTTGATAAGATAACACAAGATCAACGGAAGATGTAATAAAGTGATAGTGAGTGAATAGATATGAATTAAAATAGTTTAGATAGGTTATTATGTAGGTAAACCAATAGTTTTTACGAATGGAAATAATTTCAAACTGCGTTTGTAATGATTGTGGTGAATGCAGAAAATTGGACGACGTCCAATAAAACGCTCCCAAAAGGGTATGATGACTTCTGGATCTTCATAGGACTTTTGTTTATTAAAAATAATGACAAATTCCTCTATGTGATAAATTAAAAATCGACTAAAAAGAGAAATGTTTATTTATTAAGAAATACTGCAATTTTGTGGCTTTGATTTAATCGAAGTGTTTAAGGAAAAAGATGGAATAAAAAAATCTATTATAATACAGAATGTGTGGGCACTACAATCTAAAAAACTGAATTGGTCTATAAATCCATTGTGCCAAGCTTTATTTGGGCTATATTTAAAAAATTAAGTATGTTCCTTTGATTTCATACTTTGCAGCCTTTTGCAAAAAACTGCCCATAGAGAATTTTATCTTGTTTTTTTTTGTAGGGTTCCGTAGCAACTAAGGTTGCAACTGTTGCAAGAGAGGAACTGTTTATTATATTATGTATTCTAATCCTTAGTTAAGTTATTCGAGTAGCTTTTCGTATCATTATGTTTCTAATGGAAGTAAGTAGGTACGCCTAAATTATTGTTAAAAATCTATATTTGGTAGAGAAGCTATTTAATGCTTGGAGCTTGGCAATAGGGCCCTTTCTCGCAGAAACTTTCAACGATCATTGCATTGCATCATCATCATCAACATCCCTTTCTTTACACTCCTCCACTGCTGGCTATGAGCCTCCTTTCTTTGCAAAATTGATTACAATTTATCATTTATTTACGATAATGGAACACTTTTAGTTGTCACTGTCAAATATCTGACTGTCATTTTGTGTTGGTTGTCACAAAACGTCACCGTATTGTTGTTTTGGTTGTCGATTCTTGGTTGTCGCACTTTTGCAATATCTTCTTTAAATCAGTCTCGAGTGGAAAACTTTACTAATGAATATTCATGCGCAGTTCTTTTAGGCAAAATCTATGTGAATCTTAAAATGTCTTCGAAAGCTGATACCTTAAAAGGTAAGACGTAAAAGATAACATGTTTTTTTCTGAATTTGTATGGTTTCCAATGATTCATCGTAAACATATTTACTTACAGAAACTGTGACTGTGCTAATAAATGCTGCTGGCGATAGTGATAATTCAGTCAATAATGTAGTTATCAAGTCCTTGACCAAGGTCGCGAACTCGTATCCCAATGAGGTGATAGAAATATTCTGTGAATTCTACAAGAACACAATCAAGGTGAACACTTCACAGCTGGGCAATATTATAAAGTAAGTTAGTTCATCCTTATCATTAAATTACCAAAATTCTTAATCTATGCATTGTTAATTACTTTACTCTAGCTTCCAGAATGATTCAGCATATTTTAACATTGTAAATTTCTCCTTATTACTCCCTTTATCTATCTAATGACATTGTTGAACTAAAAGGCACAAACAATTACATTAAAAAGTATTACCAAAAATAACTAGCTAGACTTCACATAAAAATTATCTTATCTAAAAATACCCTCATAAAAAATATTAATAATACGAACCACCATTGCAGAGTACTGGAACAAACATGCGTCAACCAGGTGAAGAAGCTGGAGAACACAACGGCAACGTTGCTGGTGAACTCCATGCTTCGGGCCATGACCGAGAACCCACAGTACGAACCAATAGTCCAGATAGGAGCCTCCTCAGTGCTGGTCGCGGTTGGACATGAACATTTGGACTTGGTACGTTAAAGTTTAACATTTTTCTTTTGGTGGACCGACAATATCATAAAGGTAGCAGGAAGGCACTGGATCCAGGCCACTACCAACCGATCAACATGGAAATCATTGGGGGAGGCCTATGTTCAGCAGTGAACTTCCTATGGCTGCAATGATGATGATAATGTTGATGAGTTTTCTTTTAAATTGAGAGATGACAAACAAGTACTAAAGTAGTTATGATAAACTGAGCTCCTATTGAAACAGCTACCACCATATTCATTGTTTATTCATACATTTCTTCTAATTAGATTTAACTTATGATGAGACAAAGAGCCTTCTGCCTTTAGCTTTTCAATACTCAATACTCAATAGTTTATTTTGCATAACCACATTAGCATTCACATTTTAGGTCTTACAATTTAGGCAGTTATACAATGTGGACCCAGTTAGGGCACAGCAACTTTAGGAAGGAGACAGAACGACGATCTTAATAGTTTCAAAAGAAATGTACACACTGAGTTTGGTGGAAATGTCATTATGTATTAAACAATTCGATAATTATAAAATAAAGATAGAATTAATGAATTATTGAAATGGAAAAATATTGTTAAAATGTCATGCTAATTATTGTCAAGTGTTGAGTGTTGAACTTTTGCCTGCCTCTTGTGTTTATTTTAGTTATACATATAATAATATCTTTAATTTATATCCTGGCTTATGATTTCTTACATTTGTACTATGTATATTATTGTAATTTACTAATTTTACTCTTCTATTTTAGAATTTTGAAATTTGAAGTAAACAAATAGCGACGTTTTACCTGAAAATAAAACGTTTATTAAACATACTTACCTTATTCGAAGCCTTTATAATGAGAGTAGTGTCTGTCTTTTCCTGTTTGAGTACTAGTTTTGACGTATAATCTGCCCACGTGACTTCCGCTCCGGTCCCCCACCGCCTAAGCACGCCTCAATTAGCGACACTAGCGCCACCAACGGTAGCTCGAAACTAGGTTTCGATATTCTCGCCATTGTGTTTTATGACACCAGGTAGATTTAAAAAGTAGGCTTCGAATAAGGTAAGTATGTTTAATAAACGTTTTATTTTCAGGTAAAACGTCGCTATTAAACAGTACTGTACCGTTATTCGAAGCCTTTATAATGAGAGACGTGTCTATTATCTCCTGGTGGCGCTGTGTAATCGCCAATGTGATCAATTGAAGAATAAGACATTGATCAGTGAGAAATGTTATGAATTAGTTAGAACTTTAGCTTATCTGTCTACTGAGTGGTAATGTACTGTGTGTAGGTACATTATAATATTTTACAGAACGCAACCTGCATCTGCATCTCCGTAAATTCACGTCTAATGCATCGTTTATTAACAACTATGTAATAATGAACTATCGGTTACTTTACGTCATGTAAAAGGCGCAAAAGCTACGTCCACCCTCACTCACAGTATCAGACCGTTAGATGAATTTAATAAGCTTCGGTAGGAGTGAATAATTATTAGGTATGGATAAGAATATTCATTGGTACAGTTAAGGTCGCTTGCCGATAGCGGGCGTTTGATGATCTCCAACATTTCCCACATTTAGGTATCAGCTCAGATTTTAATATTTATAAACCTTTACAGGACCGTAGCCTAGGTGGACGGTGTAATGAATAGGTGACAATAGCTAGCCGGCTATGTATAGGTACGATACTTTTGTATTGCCTGAGTATTCCGCGTTATCGCTGTTCGCTAGGGATAGCGAAGTTTGAGTCGGAATTGATAAAATTTATAATAATACAGACTTTCCTAGTACAAACTTAGTAAACTTTGTGGTTTACAAACGTCGGTGCTGTGGTAAGACTGTGCGACCATTATCTTTAGGGCTAACAGTGATAACTTGTCAGCTAGATCAGCTTATTGACGGTTAGTCAACCAGCTTAATTCAGAGCAATCTTAATATGTAATTATGTATTATTGTAATTACAATTATGATAATAATGTTATAGGGCTGAACAAGAGTTTGTTTGCATCAACACAAAAACTATCTTTGTGTTGGAGTCCTTTAACCACGAATTCTATGTATAAAATCATAATAACATCATTCTACCACCAATAGTAGCGGAGCATCAATAAGAATGTTGCGAAAGCGAGAAAAGTTATGCAAACGAAGTCGCAAGCACAGCTAGAATTAAATGATAGTTTCGTAGCCGATCTAAACCTTATCAGGTTTCATCAAGGCCCTTAGGGTGGGCATCGGATTTAATTTCGTATGATTTATTTTCATCACCCTGCATGCCGTTGGACGATCGCTCTGTGCACGATGTAATAATATTTATGTAAAAATATTTATGTAATGATGTTTGTGTAACACTAAGTTTTATATCATCGCCAATGTCACTCATGATTCATTGAAGTGTACATACCTAAGTTGCCAGTAGGTAGGTAAGTACTAATTTTTGTGACAATAGTCAGCAGAGACAAATTACTTTATTGACCTAGCGAGTCGGGTAGGTATTAGAATATTTCACGAGGCTGTTGTACTTAAAACAAGTTAACTCGTAAACAGTTGTGTGTGCCACAACATTTTGCTTGTGACTACCTTCGTTACAGTATAATAATTGATGGACTTAAATCACATCAAATACGTATTTTGTAAATTGTACTATGTAGGTAGGCGAAGGACTTTCGGCCCCAAGCAAAGAGCTTAAGAGTGCGGCACATTATCCAAAATTAATTCCAACCATGTTTATGTACTTCTGTGTGACCCTAAGGTCACAGTGATAATTGGAAAAATCAGAGTTAAATTACTTTCTTGGACTGAAGGTTTTGATTTATTCCCTTTAACTCCTCGTAAAAGTCGTTCATATTCATACGACAATTTTTATTGAACCACAGAGGTGCACAAAAGGTCGATATGACATGGTGTCATATGACATTAATAATAAATTATATTTATTTACTTAAATTAAGTAGACAAGACGTAGTCATTGACACTATAATAGGGCACACGGAAAGTTCAGTTAAGAGACTGAAGACTTGTGTGACTTTTGGTATGCAATCTTTTCTCCAACGAATGTAATGGCTTGTATAAATGAGAAAATAACAAATTGTAGTATGTAAACCTACGCGGTTTAATATATATTTAGTAAGTACGGTTTACTAAAGTCACTGTTTTCGTTGTACAGTGAAATTCAATTGCGAAATGCGTTACCATGCAGCGTGCCCAATTTGTTTTAAGCTCAGATAAGCTTTATACTTTTGGTTATTGTGGATCATAAGTATTTGGTATTGGGTGCCATGAGCGCCTCAAGTTGGCGGTTAAAATGCTCTTTGCCTCACGCAAATCATGAATTGTAGTGTTATAACATGAGAAGAGCCAATGCTTTAGGATTTGTAACGTTACGTGACTTGATCTGTATGTTTTTGGTAACCGAGACTCGGTTAGGCCATTTTGTATTTATGGAGTTCACCTTTTACTGTTACTAGTTTGTAAGACTGTTATTATTTTGTTTATTTATTTTATACAGGTAAGGACCGACTTCATTGTGTTTATTATCCAGACTTGTGTGCTTTTATTACAATAGGGGCATGGGTTATATCTGACCCCGAAGCAAGGATGGGTCCTGAGTTACCCCAGAATGAAGTCGTCCAATAGGTAAGGGCGCGAATGTCGCGACTCTTTCTGTGCGAATCAATTGCCGTCAGAACATTTGCATGAGTCTGTCGGTGTACTATAGGTATGTATAGCAGACAATTAATACTTATTTTAGTATTCAGTACTTTGTGGTACCCGCCAAGCGTCTATGAATGTATACCTTATTTAAAAGACTATCAGGTCAATAGTTGTAACTTTACTATGCAGAGGCTGCATAAAGGCTTAAGTTTATTTAATTTCTCCAGGCGTTAACTGTTCGGTACCAAAAATTCAGGGCGCATAGCTGCGGCCCCGATTAATTAACATCCTTCAAGATTCTGAAGGTTTAGGGCGATGCCCTTGTATCATCTCGGCAGTAATGAAATAAGCCAAACTGACACGAATCGAGTAATTTTTGCGTAATCTCATGATCTCTGTCTCCACCTTTTACCCATGGCAGGTCTTAAATAGCTTACTTTTGTCATGAAATAAAGCATTTTAATTAGGGTTCCATAACCCTTGAAAATTATGAGGATTTGGGGCGATGCCCTTATGTCCTCCCGGCAACATTACTTTAATTTTGCAGTGCTAAATAGAATTTCAGACCCTTTTATAGTTATGCGGATTTAGGGCGAAGCCCTCATGTCTACTCGGCAACTTTACTTATTTTCGTTTGCCGTGGAATAAGGCGTTTGGGTTCTATAACTCTTCAAAAATTATGAGGATTTAGGACGATGCCCTCATGTCTTTGAACCGCAAATACAAACGAGCGAGGTTGCTTGGCTCGAAATGTAATGATTTGAGTCCGATTCTCCTTGGGTAATCTCCTATCCCAGAGGGATGAGGGATAACATGAGAGTTTAGAGCGATGCCCTAAGATCTCTCGACGTAAATAAAAATGAGCGAGGTTGCTCGGCTCGAAATGTAGTGATTTGAGTCCGGTTATCTTTGGGTAATCTCCTATCCCAGTGGGATGAGGGATAACATGAGGGTTTAGAGCGATGCCCTAAGACCTCTCGACGTAAATAAAAATGAGCGAGGTTGCTCAGCTCGAAATGTAATGATTTGAGTCCGGTTCTCTTTGGGTAATCTCCTATCCCAGTGGGATGAGGGATAACATGAGAGTTTAGAGCGATGCCCTAAAACCTCTCGACGTAAATAAAAATGAGCGAGGTTGCTCGGCTCGAAATGTAATGATTTGAGTCCGATTCTCTTTGGGTAATCTCATATCCCAGTGGGATGAGGGATAACAAGAGGGTTTGGACCAATGCCTTACTAAGACCTCTCGACGTAAATAAAAATGAGCGGCGTTGCCTGGCTCAATATGAGACTCCTTGAGTGTTTGAGTTTTTTCCTATCCCGGTGGGATGAGGGAGAAAATGTTCTGGCTCCTGGTTTTTCCCTGTTTGCTCCAAGAGAACTTACCCTCGCTACAGGATTATGCTGCTGCGTTTTGGTTACACTGCCATCTAGCTTGCCGAGTAGCCAGTTTGAGTTTTCCACTGTAGGTATTTAGGCGAAATAGGCGAAATCTCAGATCGATCTGCGGAGCAGAGTTGCGATCGTATTGCTGCCGAAAAATTTTCCAGACGCCGCTAGCATCAAATAAACTGCGTATCAGGCTGAATAGACGATGTTCATCCTTCACCGTTTATTACACAGACTCACTGTTTATCTACACAGTAACAGCATAGCGTTTTCCTGAAATCATAGTTTAAGAAAACCACAAAGGTATTATTATACCTACGTACCGTATCCTAATAGGACAAACTGCACACTTCACTCTTGGGTTATAAGCCATGCGTTAGACTTCCATAATGGCGGTAGAATAGGTACGTCGGTACGCTACCCTACCTAGTGGAAGTTTTCATACTTTCCCCGGATGCATATTGATAAAGGTAGTTTACCGTTTATTTATTTTGTTGATTTATAAATCAACACAATCCGTCCGATGGAATTCGTATGTCTGAAATGGTATTGGTAAGTTGGTACTTACAGCTTATTGTAGCAAGCAATCACATCTTGCGACTATCACATTACACCACACCATCCTTTGATTTGACCTCTACGCCAACTCTTGCTCCTCTTCTGCACGTGGACATAATATTTCCTCTTTCCTTTTGAAAATAAAGACATCTAACGGAAAACCCTTAGGAACAAACACAGCTAAAAAGGAGTGTTATACCGTTAGGAATGAACATTGCTAAAAAGGAATATTAGTTTTAAAACACATCTAACGAAAACCGTTAGGCACAAACATTGCTAAAAAGGAATGTTAGTTTTAAAACACATCTAACGGAACACGCCGTCAGTTACGAACATTGCTAAGAAGAAAAGTTAGCTTAAAAACATATCTAACGAAAAACCGTTAGAAACAAACATTGCTAAAAAGTAATGTTACTTTTGAAACACGTCTAACGGAATACCGTTAGGTACAAGTATTACTAGAGAAGAAAGATAATTATTTAAAATTACACTGAGTTAGATTGAATGCAATCTACCCCCGAACGGTAACACCGTTGTAAAAATAAATTACACTACGAAATAAGTAATCACAGTAATTTTTATAAGTTTTCAGCCAGTACATAATAATTTAAAGTACTTACATTATGATGGTAATATTTTACCTGAATCACGTCACGACTAGTACCTGTGAGATGGGTCGCGAACTAGCGGAGCTAATTCTACGACCGTCTCGAACGGGAACTAAAACACCAATGGCGAGAATATCGAAACCTAGTTTCGAGCTACCGTTGGTGGCGCTAGTGTCGCTAATTGAGGCGTGCTTAGGCGGTGGGGGACCGGAGCGGAAGTCACGTGGGCAGATTATACGTCAAAACTAGTACTCAAACAGGAAAAGACAGACACTACTCTCATTATAAAGGCTTCGAATAACGGTACAGTACTGTTTAATAACATGTTGTGGCTGGAAAAAAAACATTACTATAAGAGCATAGTAATTTAATTCCCTAAAGAAACACCAACAGATGTATTGAATGTTTTTATGGGAAATTAATATTGATTCTGTTTTAAAATCACTATAGTTTATTGGTTATCAAAAGAGTTTGAAGTGTGACTCATGTTCGCAGACCAGATATTATGTTACATGTGACAGATTTATCACTCTTTGTTCTCCTGAGTTACACATGATTTAGTATATATTATTGTAATCAATAACATGCTATAAATAGTATTTCAAGGTGCAAGTAATATTTGCAATTAATAAATCCTATTGGAATATTATGGGAAACTGTTTTCAGTTTTGATGTTTTCCTTTTAACTATTATTTTGTTTACATACTCTACTTACATACCAGCCTGTATGAAAACATTATCATGTTTGTGAATAATAAGAATTGAAGTACTTATAGGTGTAGTTACCAGAATCTCATGGGAAATGGGGAAAATAAACTTTGTTGAGTGCCATACTGGGTAAATATATCTGTTTCTTTTACACCTTTATAAAGTGTTAGTGTAAGTATATCTGTTTCTTTTACACCTTCATAAAGAGAAAAAGAGAGACATACTGTCACAG
The DNA here is from genome assembly GCF_963855985.1 of Ostrinia nubilalis. Lineage (NCBI taxonomy): Eukaryota > Metazoa > Arthropoda > Insecta > Lepidoptera > Crambidae > Ostrinia > Ostrinia nubilalis. Next base: position 15,938,726 of record NC_087090.1, read on the forward strand.
TGACAAAAGTCACGCGTGCGCGCGCGCCGTAGATCTACATAAGAAAGATATTACTATAAAATTACGAGTTATTTGTGCTCAGGATACCGTACATTAGTAATACTACATACTTATCACAAAGTTTATGGCACAAACACTTATAGCATGGTGGGCGAGTATTTAATTTTACACAGCATAGTGACGTCATAAATGTTTTCCAAACGGACTTAAAAGTATAGGGACTCCAAAAAATACATAAAGCGAGGCAGAAGAAGTGACGTCATAAATCACATTCCACCTTCTTAGGTACTCCGTCTACTAATTAACCAGCTGACCCCAGCGTCGGTCCCGCACTACACCATCGCTCGAACCCTGGGCACCTTAGCCGCGGTCAACACCTACGCAGTAGTGCCTCACGTCAAGGAGGTCCTGGGCAAAATGCTGCCACTCCTGCCGCTCGTCCGACACGACGCTGTGAAGCAGGCCTTTGCTTACGGTAAGTAGTAGGCTAAGTCACAAAAAATACTACAAAAGGACATCATCCATTTTGGTCCAAAATCAAAAGTGCCGGCCAAAAAATAAAAGTGCTGTATTCTGATAGAATACGTCCGCCTTAGCATTTTTTACTATGGCACCAAAGCTGTAGAACCACTGTGCATCGTAGTATTTGAGTTCTAAAAATATATGAAACGACTGACTTTGATCTCAAATACTACGACGCACAGTGGTGCTACAGCTTTGGTGTAATAGTAACAAATGCTAAGGCGGACGTATTCTGTCAGAATACAGCACTTTTTTTTTATTGGCCGACATTTTTGATTTTGAACAAAAAATGTATGAATCGTCGATGAATTTTAGATCTCAAATACTCGACGCACAGTGGTGCTACAGCTTTGGTGCCATAGTAACAAATGCTAAGGCGGACGTATTCTGTCAGAAGACAGCACTTTTTTTTATTGGCCGACATTTTTGATTTTGAACAAAAAATTTATGAATCGTCGATGAATTTTAGATCTCAAATACTCGACGCACAGTGGTGCTACAGCTTTGGTGCCATAGTAACAAATGCTAAGGCGGACGTATTCTGTCAGAATACAGCACTTTTTTTTTATTGGCCGACACTTGATTTTGAACAAAAAATGTATGAATAGTCGATGACTTTTAGATCTCAAATACTCGACGCACAGTGGAGCTACGGCTTTGGTGCCATAGTAACAAATGCTAAGGCAGACGTATTCTGTCAGAATACAGCACTTTTTTTTGTTGGCCGGCACTTTTGATTTTGGACCAAAAATATATGAAACGTGGATGATGTCCTTTAATTGTTTTTGTCCCTAAAGACAAGGGAATAAGGCTAAGAATGTGGTGGTAACTATGTTCCCACTGCCTTAATCAGATTTTAAACTCTGACTCTGAGTAGACTCAGACTTTGTTATATCGTGTGAGCTGTTACAAGCAGCACATAAAGAGAAAAATGTATTTAAAATTACTTTTGAATGTTCACAATATGTTGGCAACACTCGGTCGGTCAACCAACTAACAACAGGTTAGCGTGCCTCATCTTTTTTATTGGAAAATAAAATTGACTCATGTTTATTTATTTATATTGTGATGTTTGACCAAACATTGCTTTTCCTTACATTATCATTTGTGTTCCCCATCTGGGATCATGACGGCAAAGTAATAAAAATGTCAGTGTTGTTACGTATTTAACTAATTCCTTTTGCATTCACAGCTTTCGGCCACTTCGCAGTTGCGGTCTCGGAACAGATCGGCGATAACGTCGAAAACGACAACATAACATCGATCAAAGACAATTTTGTCACAGAGTTCTCTATAATCTTCGACGTGTTGTACAACCAGTGGCTGCCCTCGAACGAGCCGAAGGTGTCAGAGGCGGTTCTCGAAGCACTAGGTCCCATCACCAGACTCATACCCGAAAGGCAATTCAACGAGACAGTCAACAAATTTGTCCTCTCATTGCTGTCTTTGTACCGTAAGCCAACGATAAACGCCTACTACATCAGTCAATGTATCTCGTACCTACTGTCGCCATCGCCTCTCAACCCCAAACTGAGCTTAAACGACAGCGTAATAAACTCAATCAACCACGTCCTATTCAATTTGATCCTAGTAGAGCCAGATTACGATCAGCCGCATACGGTGAAAAACCATTTCGAAGTATTACGCTGCTTCGATCATATGGCAGGGCAGTTTCCTGACCAAACCATTGAGAGTCTTCTCCATCAGTGTAAGAACAACCAGGAAAAAGACCGGATGAAAGCAGTCATTATTCTGACCCACTTGACGACTTCGTCACAAGTATTTGTAGAAAATTATGCCGTCAAGTTCATCGCCATATTAAAGGTCATGACGACAATGGAGCAGGGCTTGAAAATGAAGAAGTTGCTCGTGAAAGCTATCGTTGGTTTGGTCTATAGAAACTGCATTACATCTGCCGAAGATTTCATTATGGTCGAGTTCATTATAAAACACTGCGGCTGTGAAGGCCCTCCGAATGTGCCGAAGAATGAAATCGAGGATTTGCACAATACGTACAAAAGTTCCCTTATTCTCATGTGTAACACGGTGACGAGTGTTCGCACACAATTGAGAAGTTTACTCCTAGCTGCACTTACCGTTGATGACTTTACCTCGTCCATGTCGACTGTTAGCCAATGCCTGACATCGCTGCTACAAAACAATTCCGACGCAGGCGAGGATGATCAGAAAGAAACACTAAAAGATTTGAGGTACACCCCCGACCAAGTCTTCACAAGATGCATAACTTACATAGCAGACCCTGAACAGATAGAACGAAACAAGAATTTGCTCATATTCCTTGAAGAATATTCTGGAGATGTCCATAAGAATTTGAAAAACTCCTGGACTGTTGAGATTCAAAGACTTCTGAAGTTTGTCGACAAAAGCGAATCAAATGAACAGTGGCATAACATGCTTATAGATCTCTTAGAATCAGCTATAGAGAATGTGAACAATAACAAATGGGTGGAAAATATAGCCGCTTTGATAACGCAACAAGTTCTGTCCAAAAAGCAGTCGCCAATTATCAAGGGAATGTCTTTACAATATCTGGCCATATTGACGTGCCATATGACTAACGCTGCAGTGATAGAAAACGTTTTGAAGATTATTCTCTTCGCCCTTAAATCCATTCCGATGGAAAGCGTCGACTACGTCAGCAAAGCGATAGGAATAGCTTCCAGACAACATGGCGAGTTTGTTCTCAACGAACTCGATGCCACTTACAAGGAGAACGAGTCGAAGAGAGGCAATAAAATCCTTAACTTCTTATCATCTAGAAATTCTAAGAGCGAAGTAGAGCTTAGCTCTGTAAAATACGCAGTGATCACTTGCTACGGAAAAGTAGCTGAAAACTGCTTGGATGTGCACGTTTTGGCGAGGTTAGGTGATAACGTTACATCAATTTTGTTCGAAATTTTGAAGACCAACCCTCCCTTTGATTTGTGCAAAGCAAGTGTCACCACCCTTTACCAAATTAGCAAGGCCTTATATCCTGCAGCCCACCACAATGTGGCTCTCAGGAATCGCTGGCAACTCCTGAATGCTGTTCTTGAACAGATTTACAATCCGAATTTGGACAGATGCAACGTGGAGCTGTATCCTATAGTCGTAAAAGCTTCGAAGAGTCTAACGAAGTTACAAAAGGGTATCCTGCCTGAGGAGAGAAACACGATCCTTAGGGTGCTGTTTAGTAGCATTTTTGAGGAGCTGTCCTCATTCAAAAGGAAATACGAAGTCGAAGGGAACGGCGACAAAAACGATCGTCTTGCCAAAACCCTAAACGACAGCTTGACTTTACTTCACCATCTGATTAGGGAGCTGATACTCCAGTCGACCTGCCTAAGCACGATTGACGATCTGATCGGTTTGCTGATAGAGTGGCTTCGTCACGAAAACGATGAGATCCGAACTGCATCGGTGTTGATTCTGCAAGTGATATTCGACACGTATATCAAAAACGTCAAACTGAACTACGAAACTCCCAGCAAATTCGGTCAGATGGGCTACTTGTTGGGTTTGGTCGTTCCAGGAGTTGCGGATACCAATTTCGCGGTGAGGCTCACAACAATAGATTGCATTAAACTCGTGATACAAATCCAGGATTTGTATGAGGGGCATACTATCGAGCCGGACGATGAATGCATGGCTGATCTGGCGAATCTTCAGAATAATGTATTAACGAATGATATCAACATGATTGTTGATTACTGTGTTGCATTATGCAATGCAATATCGATGAAGATTCCTCATCATCATACGATGCAGTTTGTGGAGAGCCTGTTGGAAGGTTACGATGACCAGGAGTTCAGGAGTGTAGGGATAAGCGCAGTGCTGGACGCTTTCTTCGTGAAGAAGGGGCAGGACTTGTACCAGACTATTGAGAGGATAATCGAGGTGATGCTGAATACTATGGATGCAGTGGGCGAGGACGCACAGCAGCGCTTGATGAAGCCGCTGACGTCACTGACGCGCCATCACTCTAACGCAGTGACGGCCGTGCTGTTGGCGCAGAGGATTCCTTTGAAACCGTAAGTTCTTTATAACTCAAACATGATATAATATTGTGATGACTCAGACCCTCGGTCTTTCGTTTGCTTTTCCCCAGGACTTCGCCGAAAGAGTATTATACTATTATACTATTATTATATATTAGATATTTACTATAAACTTGTAGGTCCTAAAATTTCATGTGAATTGGGAAGAGTTCTATTCTCAGTTGTTGTGTATAGGTTATTGCTAAAGGTCACTCAAATTCTTGAATATTTTAGAGGCTTGGCTTTACATGAGATCTGATAACTTTTGACAGTGCGAGCCGTCTGGTCTCATCTGAACATTTATCTGAAGATCTGTTTTTTAGTGGGATAACACCATTTCTTTCATTATCAGATGCGTGGTCTCCTGCTGGCGATACCTGGCGCGCGACGAAGCGTTGTCTGGAGCGATCGTGGACAACTTCTTACGGCTGATGACGTCAGTAGAGCTGTACGAGGACCCTTACCATATAACTGACAACCATATAGCCGCGCTCCAGCCCTTGACTGTGAGTATTTAAAGGACTTTAAAACCTTTACCTGGTAGTGGCAGAATTGTTGCCACCTTATTTTGAACCTTATTGAGAAAACATAAGGTACAAAACTAATGAAAAATATTTTTCTCTATACCAGTTAAAGGTACCCTTAGTAGACTTTGGAGCTTAAAACATTTGTTATACTAGATGCGGTTTGCGGTCAGATCAAAAGGAACGCAGCCCACACCTGTCAGTTTGCGTTCATTGCTCTTGCAAGCACTGTCAGATGGCATCAATACAAAATGTTTAAATTAATTACAATTAAGTTTAAATTAAGGTGGGTTGCGTTCATTTTGACCTGACCACAGGACGCATTCAGTGCGGTAAATTAGATGGAATAAGGATCATTTTTTTAACTTAAAATTTTATCGGCATAAATTATGGAACCCAATAAGTGTGATTTGAAGCGAATGCGACATCCTTAATCGAATGAACTAAATAACACAGTTTCACAAGACTTGACTTGGCTCTAGTATCTAACTTAATAAACTAATTATGAAATTATTTCAAAAAACACTGACCTTATAATTACTGAGTTTCTGTTTTTGTTTCAGCTAATAAGTGCATTAGGAGAAATGCTTCAAGAGCCGACCATGAACGAGACCTGTGTGGCCAAGTTCGCAGACCTTTTCTCCGTTCTCTACACAACACTAGCCTGCTACATAGAAGCGGAACCGCCCGCGTATTCTCTACCAGCCAACCGCGCGCAAGAGAGGCTCGGTTTTGTCCCCAACAGGGACTCCATAAAGATGTCTCCGGCCAAGATCACTGTGAACACTTTCAACGCGTTTTTGGAGAGGGCTAACTGTTATAAGGTAAGCAGTGCTCGAACCTATCTAGGTCTAAAGCTAATAAGCAATCAAATAAGGTTAAATTTTGTAAAGCAGTCTACTAAGTCATACGTCTACTTTAACCGCCTCTGTGGTCTAGTGGTAAGACCACCTGCTTCAGACGCAGAGGTCCCGGGTTCGATTCCCAGTGGGGGCAGATTTTTCTGTTCGGTGTGGTTGATGGTAGGGCTTGTTCTAAGTCCGCCTGGCTAGCTACCACCATCATACCTAAGTCTGTCGCCACAACAACAATGTTAACAGCATTGTTGTGTTCCGGCAGTTAGAGGTAAGATAGCCAGTTCCTCCGTGGTTGAGGATTCCGGGTGAAGCTCGCTTCCACCTTCGGCCTGATCATCACTTACCATCAGGTGAGATACAGGCCAAGAGCTTCCTCGTTGTGGATAAAAAACTTTCTGTAACTGTGTGCAGCAAATAAATGATTACTTACTTACTTTCCATATTTTAGAACAGTTTCTATGACTTTGGTCTTCTGATCTCGGTTTATAAGAGATTCTAAGCATCAACCTTTTGATAGCTCCTTGACTACGTATTGAATCGATTGAGAGGAGACCACATTTTGGCCTCTCGGACTCTGCTCGATGGACCGACGATAGAAATCTTTTTGCTGGGTGAAATAAGTGGGACATAGTGCTTTGTTGCGTTCCTTAGAATTACGTCCAACAGTGGACTCTCATAGGCTGAAATGATGATGATAGTCTAGGAGCCATAGCACACTAATGTCTTAGGTACAAAGATATACAAATGTGAACGCTTGTCTTCTTGATATAAGATATTAATTAGGTTTTCAAGTTCCAAACACTTCTGACAAAATTATTTATCATCAGGATGGCAGCAAAATGGACGAGAACAAACAATTTGTAAGCCACTCTATGTATGTACGGTGTTTAGACAACTAAAACCATTTCATTTTCCTATTGCTTCGCATTTTCGTTCCCTTGGACAATTCAGCGATGCATTTGAATGAATTTGGTTTTTAACAAATTACATTTTGCATGAATCCGATCTTGTGTCATTTAGTTAGTTTTTTCTGCTTTTCTTTCGAACATGATACATTTTAAGAGTTTGCTCTATGGCCCTGAAATTTCCTTGGATGTTATTTATTAAACTAGACTACAAAGTACATGACAGCAAATCAACGTAACATTTACACTGCAAATGCAGCTCTTATTACATTATGGAATAAGGTTGGTTTTAAGGCAATGTTTCGATTCGATTGATATGCTGTCTCAACTAGCTTTGACCATTATTGTCATGAATGAAACAGTGTAACGAAAAAAAATGGGCGATCTTTTATGCCCACTTGAGATATCATTTCATATGGATTACTATAGACGTAAAAAATGAACTGAGGCAAAGCTTCTTTTCAATTGTCATGAGTCTCGTAAATTGACGAACAACCATAAAAATTTTTAGAAATGCCTTTTTAGTTTCTACCCTACTAGAGCAGTTTACCCAAATAAGTATCAACATAGCTTAGAAGCTTTCTCTCTGTTCATTTCATTCAATTCTCAACCAATCCATAAAGAAACCCATCCCATTCAGGTAAAGGAAGCTTGTTCGCTCTGCCTGAGCATCGAGCATGGCGACTCCTCCACCACACTCCTCGAACTGGCTCCTATCCTAGGGGGTTCCCTGAGCAGGGAATGCCCCCAACACTTGGCGAGGGTAGTCTCAAAGATCGCAACTTATGCGCGCTCGCCGTTACCCCCGCAAAGATGCGCTGCGCTTGCGCTGTTGGCTGATCTACTGAACTATAGGTGAGTTTGTTAACTTTCTAGATGGGTGTTGAGACGGTACTGATCACACCATTCGTTCTCTCCGCTGTGATTATTTATTTGATAGTCATGAACACTTGGTCGTCATTGAAATTGAACTCTATGGAAGGATTCTCTAGGTCTAGGGCATTGGTTCCCAAACTTATTTGAGACGCGCCCCCTTTCGACCATACAAAAAAATCCGCGCCCCCCTTCCTCCAGTTCAGATTTTATTCTATTTACTGGTCGTATCGAGCAGTCTGGAATGCATTCTCTCAGTGGTCGCAGGTTTTTTATACTTAAGTACACAGATGGCCCGCGTCCCTCTTTAAAGGTCTTTGCGCCTCCCTGGGAGGCGCGCCCCCCACTTTGGAAACCAATGCTCTAGGGAAAAGTTTTCTGTGTTGTAACCCATAAAAAAGCACAAGCAAGAATAAGGAGTTGGGCCTAAAAAGAGTCCGGGTTTTAAAAGTGTTATTGAGTGTTATTTCATGTAAAAATCCAAGAGTTTGGAATCAGCTCGGTTGAATTTTATGTCCATTTTAATTTTAAAAACCTTAAAGGGGCTTAAAAGCATATACCAACTCCTTTACAGATGCAACAACAACCCAGTTCTCATAGAGACCGTGCTAGCCACTCTGAACACCGGCTGGAAGGATGAGCACCCTCGCGTAAGAGCCGTCTGCCTACGAGGTGCCGCTAATGTAGCTCGTCTCTCTAACTCCCATCGCGCCATCGCCCTGCCGCCAGCCCTGGCGGCTTTAAGCCAGGGAGTCGACGCACCGCACACTCAGTAAGTAACACTAAGAGTTCCACCAAGAAAATTATGTTGTAATAGGTTCCGTTAGTTTTCAAAAGGTCATGAGCCTTCGCGTGAGGGCAGTCTGCCTCCGAGGTGCTGCTAATGTAGCCCGTCTCTCGAACTCCCATCGCGCCATGGCTTGCTTAAGCCAAGGGGTCGATGCACCGCACACACAGCAAGTAACAGAGTTCTACCAAGAAGACTTGGTTCTCGAAAGGTGGACAACTCTCGCATGAGGGCAGTTTGCGTCTGAGGTGCCGCTAATGTAGCCCGTCTTTCCAACTCCCATCGTGCCATCGCCCTGCCGCCAGCCCTGGCGGCTTTAAGTCAGGGGGTTGATGCGCCGCACACACAGTGAGTAATACAACAATATAGCAGTGGACGTCATTTGGCTGAAACAATACTTTCAGCAAGAAGATTAAAGAACATCTCTAGAGGTATCCAGAGAATGTTCTTCGAAAAACACTCAAGTAAAATAGGTCGTTAGTAAACTTTTCTTGACTTGGTGCCACTTTATGCAGGATGTCTCAAACAGTGTCCCTGAGCACCCGAATCAGTTCTATGTATTGATGAACTACACTGAACTGTCCCACCAAACTCATTGACAGGGAGGCGCCGCCATCATTCAACTGTATAGTTTCCAACATGGCAAAAATCGGAACCAGCGATCCGGTATTGACGGTGGCGCCCCTGTCAATGTCACTGATGGGACGGTTCGTTGTAGTTGGAAAATAAGTGCCGCGATTTTTCAGTTATTTATTTTCTTTTATGAGAAGAAAATAGGTTTTTAGTATAATATAAACACCTGCAAGAGAGTAGTGATTTACTGTTTATTCCTAGTTTCCTAAATTTTAGAGTTTTAGAATTTGTGAATTAATTTCTATTTTGTTTCCATTCAAAATAGACCAGACTTATCGGAACCGTACGCGTACCGGTCCCGTGCCAGGTTAAGGTAAAACTGGTGTTTCTATAGCAACGCTATCGCTCACGACTTTAGGCACGCATATTTGGTATTCTAGGAGAAAACCACAATCCTACAGCACATACCAGCTACATTCCGCGTAGTAATTGTACAACACCAGCAACATTTCGTGTGGTAAACGTCTGGCTTGGCACAATACGCGACCATTAAATATGACCGTGACACCTTGTTCTACCAGCCATGTTTTTGATGAGATTCTACTTACCTTTCCTTTTAATATCTATTCCTGTAGTAGTTCTGAATTTGACATTGAGCTAGATAAAAACCCTTATGACACTTGCAAAGCTAACGCCTTTTTAACCATGCGTTGACCGTAGTCTTCGTTTTGTTCAATATTACTGGTTTTTTGTTGATCTAATAAGTAGTAAGTAATAGGACCACGGGCAACGTATGCTTCTAACATGCATTGTGGCGGCAACATATTTTACGATTAGTTTTTCAAACTGATGCAATAGGTTCAGTTTCCAAGCAAATACTTTTTGCACACAATACGTCTAATATCAGGAATTGATCTGAACCGTTATTTGCAGATCACCATCAGATAACGTGCCTCTAGCCGCCATACAAGGTTTAACCAGGCTTCTAGTAGAGACAGAGAAACTTGACAAGGAGTTCGAACGCGAACTTCTCTCGATATCTCAGAAAATCCGGCCGTTTATGAACACTGAATGCGCGCAGCTTAGGGAGGCATCCATTAGGCTGTTCGGAGTGATCGCCGGGAGGGTCAACGCGGAAGGCTTAGCAGAGCAGTCGGTGGCATCCCTGCCTTGCTTCCTGCTGCATTTGTGCGATAACAACCCTGCTGTCGTGAGGGTAAGATGTCTTTTTGATTGACCATCTTCATAAAGCTGTTTCAGTCCCATAGAAGTACTATTTTCTAAGGAATATGATGACTGAGCTAAGCTGAACTGTTATCTCATTTTCCCTTTAAACGATTACTTCAATTCTCCAAATATGATTGTTAAGCTGTCGTTGACAGCGTTATAAGCATAGCAAAAGACCTTTTGACATCACAAAGACCTTTTAAGTACATTATGTATAAGAATGTTTTTCCAGTTCGAAGCCTTCGACAAAATAAACTCGTCTAAAATGTAAACTATAATTTCAGGCCAGCAAATTCACAATCAAACAAGTGTTCAAAACGTTCAACGTGAAGAAATCAAACGACCTGGTCCAAACACATCTCCTGGACGAAGGAAGGCTATACCTGGACGAGTTCTTATCAGCGCTGGTCCGTCAGTTGGCTGAGGAGATGCCAGCCAGTGTGCCCAAGTGTCTGCAGACTGCTGTCAACTACCTCCACTGTGCTAAGGAAGAGATGAAGCCACACCCACCTTTACTTCTTGGTGAGTCTTACTCCTTACCTTCAACAGCACTATTTGACAGAAAGAGATGCCATCAAGTGTCTGCAGACGGCTCTCAAGTGCTAAGAAGGGGATGAGCCACATCATATCCACCTTTACTTCTTGGTAAGTCCTGGATGAAGGCCGTCTATAGGTATTCAGGTGGATAAGTTTCTGTCAGCGCTGGTTCGCCAGTTAGTTGAGGAGATGCCAGTCAGCGTGCCCAAGTGTCTGCAGACTGCTGTCAACTACCTTCACTGTGCTAAGGAGATGAAGCCACACCCACCTTTACTTCTTGGTAAGTCCTTAACGAAAGAAGGTTATACCTGGATGAGTTCCTGTCAGCACTATTTCGTTTCGTTAGTAAGTTGAGGAGATGTCAGCCAGTGTGCCCAAGTGTTGTTGCGCTTTCCTGCTACCTTTATCAGGTCACCTTTACTTCTTGGTAAGTCCTGGATAAAGATCGTCTATAGGTATTCAAGTGGATGAGTTTCTGTCAGCGCTGGTTCGTCAGTTGGCTGAGGAGATGCCATCTAGTGTGCTGAAATGTCTGCAGACTGCTGTCAACTACCTCCACTGCGCTAATGAGGAGATGAAGCCACACCCACCTTTACTTCTTGGTAAGTCCTTGACTAAAGAAGGTTATACCTGGATGAATTCCTGTCAGCTCTAGTACGCCAGCTTGCTGAGGAGATGCCAGCCAGTGTGCCCAAGTCAGCCACACCCACCTTTACTTCTTGGTGAGTCTTACTCCTTAGCTTCATCAGCAGAATAGAATTTGAATGAAGAAATGCCATCAAGTGTCTGGAGACCGCTGTCAACTACCTCCACTGTGCTAAGGAGGAGATGAAGCTACACCCATCTTTACTTCTTACACCTTAGCTTCAACACAGAAAAACATTTGATATTTTTACTGAAGAGATGCCATCAAGTGTCTGCTAACTGCTGTCAGCTACCTTTAATAAATTAACTATGATACCTCCACAGTCCAGCAGTGGACGTCTTTCGGTTGAAACGAAAGAACGAACCTCCACAGAAGTGATGAGAGAACTATCAAAGGAACTCCTACATTCTTCAGATTTTTCACCTCCTAAATTTGTTCGCGGATTTCGAGACTTCCTGAGATCTCAACCTTCACTGGTAGAGGCAGTGTCGTAACTATACCCCTTAAGGCCTGTGGCATATTGATTGTCCCCTCAGTAAAAATCGTGCCATTGAATTCTAACACATTATTCAGATTCATTTGGGTTTGGTAACGATACTGTAGATCGTGTCTATGTAGGTTGAGCTGTTTATATCCAACCAAACCTTCCAGGCCTCCTCTACGCCGAGTTATACCGCATCAGAGAGAAGGCGTCCGAAGACTCGGATTTAGACCCGGACGTGACCCGAAGCGCCCGGACACGTCTGCTCCAACTCATCAAGGATTCCAATCCGCTGGTGCGACAGAACTCTGCCCTCGCCCTGGCAAATATCAGCCTGGTAATGGCGCAGGACGGATGACTGGGCGAGAGGATATGCTTCGAGTACAGTCGTGGAAGGTACGTGCTGAGGATGAAGTAGTTTGGGTTGGGTACAGCGTCAAACAGTTCGTGACACAAAAAGTGTCCAAAAAGTTGATAATACAACCTTATTCCAATGAGGGTTTTCGCGAATGAAAGATCCGCTAGATGGCGGGACGTGGATGTGGGGTCTGACTGCTGCGAGATTGGTGGATTTTGACATATCTGTCAATGTCATGTCAAAAATAACCAATCATGCAGCATTTGGACCTCGCGTCTACGTGCCGCCATCTGGCGGATTTTTTATTCGCGAAAACCCTCATTGTAACAAAGACGTGTTGCGAACTTTTTGGCTACTTTGGGTGTCACGAACTATTTGACACTGTACAGCGACAGCACACTACATTTTTGTTGTAAAGTGATGCTTATTGCAACTACGTAAAATCAAGCAGTGTTTAGCTTAGCGTACTGTCAAAATGGGACGCGACGTTAAAACGTACATGTTATAGATGACCCACGCTGAACTGTCTCACCAAACTCAATGACAGGGGGGCGCTACCATCGTTCATCTATATGGTTTCCAACATGGCAAAAATCGGAACCAGCGATCCGGTATTGACGGTGGCGCCCCACTGTCAATGTCATGCGTAGGACAGTTCAGTATTTTGGAACTATAGCGTGCCGTCGTTACATCACAGTCAAAGTGGAGGGTAGTTGACACATTTATGAGATTACACTAACGCTCGTATTCACAAACATTACTATGAGGTCTCACAGCGCGCGTGGCACACGAACCAATCGCAGAACGATTCAACGCTGTGCGTTCGATTTGCTGATTTACTTAAGCAAGCATCGTTTGTGAATACGGGCGTAAATCACTTCCTATCTAGTCCTGAGAAACCCAGTTAGTTTTAAATTCACAACATTGTTAATTCAATTTCAAAGCTGAAATTCAAATTCAATTCATAAATAGTTATTCCATTGGGTTAAACATATGATTTCATTAAGATTCCTATTGCTAAGATCGACGATTGGTGGTGTCAGCTACCCTATAATTATTTGACGAGTTTAGTGTCATAGTTATCCAACTGACATTTTAATAAATGACACGAGAAGTTGATATGCGCGTCGTGTGCATTTATACAGTGAAAAAAAAATACATTTGGATCACTATGATAGCTCAGAATAATGTATTGTCTTTTCGGTCGTTTTAATATTTCGATGTTTATTTGGTGATCATTGTTATTGCACGATTTTGTATTTGTTAAGACAGTTCTGTATTAAAAATATATTAAAAACGGATTAAGAACAATATTGACGTAAGATCCCAGTGAACAAATTGACTTTCAACCTTATCCTTGAGCAATAGAGGTCAAAGTATATTGGGATATGTGTGTCATAGGTTAATCTGCTACTGACCGTACAAACTGAAAGAGACTTGTAATCTTCTAGAATATCTTCATTTGGATATTATAATGAGAAGTAAAAATTACCGATCATTAAAACAAAATTTCCTCGATTGTGCATCACATTTAGTTAGAATTAAAACGCAATAAACGTATAATCCACTGTCATTTGTCACCAACTTTTACAGTCACATTTTTCTGATATAAAACTATATTAATTATGTGATATTTTACTAAACATTCTTGATATTATTTTCTTTAAATTTTAGTCATGAATGCTAGCTTGTTACCCGGGATAGTTTGTAATAACTCAGCCTGAGCTAAACAAAATATATACTGAAACTTAAACTAAGACTGAAAAAAATTACAAAAGAAATAAAATAAAAAAATGTTATAATAATTATTATAGGACGTATTCAAATAGTGTGGTTTGCCTTTATTATGAGCTTGGCTCGGTTTGGAATTTGCAATAATAAATTATTTAAACTATTGGATTTTATTGTTATTAGATTGTTACTTTTGCGAGTTTAAAATATATTGTATATTGGTAGAAATTAGATGAAATTTATTATTATTATGAATTTGAATATGTAGTTGAAGAAATTAAAAGACATTATTTATTATAACCCAGTGCTTTTTCGACAAACAAAATACCGTTATTTTTCTAAGCAAGATCTCATTATCTGTGCTAATGTTACCATTATTAACCCATTAGAGGTCACTGTACTCAAATGGGTACATCTATATTTTTACGTGTCAATTGCAAATCTCACAAAATTAACATAGGTAGACTTGTTATTTTACTTCATTACAACACTATTAAAGTATATTGACAACAATTACGCGGGTAGTGGGACTTTTTTTGATAAAAAGTATCAGTTGAAGTTGTGTCACTGAAACATAGTAGGGGTAGGTGTTTATTTTTTGATTTTTTTTAACAATTACTGCTCATAAGTTATTTTTTTTATTTTATTACTTTAAAATACATATCAGAGTAAGTTATAAAACACAATATAATATAATATTAAACATCTCAAATAAAACTAGGGTCATTTAAAAGTTACTGTACTCGGTTGGGTACAATGACAACATGCGTAAGTAAAAAAACTGTGTTTATTTTTGGCTCTTTTATTAAATTTTACAGCTCAAAAGAGCTAAAAGGTACTTGAAGAAGTTATTGGAGACGTTTTACAGGATAGTTATGACGATGAATGTATTTTGGCTAATAATTATACCACTTGATACAAGTATGTTGACTGAAAAAGAGGATACGGCGACGTTTTTCATACCGTAAGACGTACTAAAGGGTATTTATGAACAGAAGGGATAGTGGCAGCAAAGGCAGTTTATAGGACGATAGTGATAATGAACCGCTAGCGTGAAAAAGAAGACGATAGGTTCCCACAAATCCGCACCCAATCAAAAGTCATAATTCTTCAATCGCTGTAGATACTTCCAAAGTCTGTGGTGATAAGTTTGCTATATTTTGTGAAGAGCTGCAGGGCCTCAAACTTGCACAGTATTTGAAAAAAGCTGATTATAACAATATTATTATATCCAATAGATAACTACGATGCTTCTCATTATCATTATGATATTTCTATTGGCTATAATCATATCAGTATCCAATCAACACAATATACTTGGGATTCCTATAAAGCCCTATTTAGGGGTTTTGGTACTATCTGAGTACCACAAGCTACCTCGAGAGACTATGTACTATACTTTACTGGTCACTAGATGAAGAGATATGCTAAATAAACAACGAAAATGCGTCCGGCTGTACCAATAGTTGATGGCTTTTCTTCAAAATGGAGTTGGAAAATATCCCATCAGAACTGAAAAAGAGCTGGGGTATGTTCTTTGTCATTTAACAGTGCGTTGGCAGTGTAAGAAGTCCCTTAAAACAATTTTTGTCGAAAAGGCGCATTTTGAAAATTTGCATACCTAGGAGGTCATTGTACCCAATTGAGTACACCCCTGTAATTTCATGAAAACAACTTTTTTTCAGGATTTTCTTGTATTTTGTGTTTTTTTGCTCTGATTTCAATATGAAAATAAAGAAAAAATTTAAAATATATTAGTACTTTGTGTTTGACCTCTAATGGGTTAAAACAGTTTATTTTTTAAGCATAATAAAACGATATGTTACAAATAAGCTTAACAATTTATTATGAAATAAAATAATCTAAAATGTTAAAATAAATATCTAAAGAGTTTTCGTAAAGTCGTTTGAACCTTGGACTGTATAACTATAGACGTAAGTTTAGTATTGTTTTAAGCCTGTGTATGTTTGTTAGACAATAAAGCTGTGGTTACGTTATCGTCGTTTTGCTAGCCTCCGCATTTTCCTTTGGGCCTCGCGCTCCGCCGTTTCGTCGCATACGTCACATCTGGAAAAATAATTTAAATTGTATGCACTTGAAAAAATCAACTGTCACAGATTTCACTCGTACACATGGCCTTTCGCTTACTGCTCTTAGGGCACGGTCAAAACCATATAAACTACAGATACGATTTAAGCAATTTGATCTATAAAGTAGAATAAAAATTGTAATACAAGTGTTTCCTGTCTAATTGCTGCCTAGCTAATAGATTCGAACGGCTAGTTCGACTAGATTGGTGGATAGGTGTATTTTTTTGTAAATAGTTAATAGAGGTAACGTAGCCAGTTCCTCTGTAGCTGAGGATTCCGGGTGAAGCTCGCATCCCCTTTCAGCGGTTCATATGCATCACTTTCCATCTAGTGAGATGCAAGCCAAACCTTCTTCGTTCTGGGTTCCTCATTCTATAGTACTCCATAAACCTTTATTAACACCAACTTGCCGAACTGAGCGATTGAGAATAAGGTCTAGAATAAGATCTTACTTGGACTGAAAAGCTAGCCAGAACTCCTTGGTGGGGTCACAGTAGGTGCGAAGCTGGCGGTTGTCCCACGCCGCCGAGTCCATGCGCCATTCGGGAGATACGTATTGAGGCAACAGTTTCGGCAGGGTTATCTGTAAAAAAATAAAATCAGTCAAGCGAAGAATTAGGCCTGTAGCCTTATTCACCTGACAAAACTTCAACGAAAACAAAACACGAGTTGGATCCTATCGAGTAATTGTTCTATCAAAATGACCCTTTTACGGATTTTTACCATTTACCGCCTCAGTGTCTCGTCAATGAGAACGGTCGACTAAATGGTCCTCCGTGGTTGAGGATTCCGGGTGAAGCTCGCTTCCACCTTCGGCCTGATCATCACTTACCATCAGGTGAGATACAGACCAAGAGCTTCCTCGTTGTGAATAAAAAAAAAATCATCCTTTGTGACTAGTTTATGGCCATTTCATCGTTTCCACCACACACCCAGCTCAGTCAGGGTATTTGTTGAGTAAATTAGTGCACCAAGAGACCTTATCGACGTTTATAAAGACGTTGCTACGTTATTAAGCCAGTGCTCTAGCTTAACCTTTTCAACGCCAATGACGGATACATGCGTACCGTACCGGTTGACCGCCAACGACGGATTAATCCGCCTTAAAAATGATGTCAGTTATAAGCTAATTGAGTATTATGTGAACTGAATAATAATGAATACAATGGTAATATTGATATCATAATTTATCAAGCGTAGCGTCAGAGTGATGGCTTTTGTATTTGACGTGGCGCTGAAAAGGTTAAATATAAAAGAACTCTTAAAAAAGTGGCGCCCAACGTGGGGTGGAAAGAATTCAAGTGTTGTTAACTTTGCCCTAAAGGTTAAATGGGAGAGAATGGCATATGGGATTAAGTTCTAAGTGTAAATACAAGTAATACTTACCGGGTTGGCGGGTGCAGGCAGCTTAGGTAAGGGCGCGCGGAGGCTGGAGCCTTCGGACACTCCCGACTCGCGCATCATTTGCATGACGCTCGTGACGTATACGTCTTCTACTAGCATCTTGCGGGTCCTGCGAGACGTTACGATTCCTAATATAAAATTTATTACATGTACACTTTAGGTAAGTAAGTAATTCAGTGTTCGAATAGCAGAAATCATGAGACCTTCACGCGGCACAGCGGGTAGAAGCCATTTTCAACAACGTATACTGAAACTGCTGTAAAAAGCGTAGTATTGCTTTACCCTTTATAAAGTAATCACCACATTTTCAGCCGGTTTCTACGAAGCGAAGCCGGATCAAAGCGGAGATATGTTTTGAATAACCAACCAGATTTCATTCTCCATTCATTCATTTATTGGAGAATGAAATGTGATTGGCTATTCAAAAAAATTCTCCGCCCACCTACTTGGTGGAAACCGGGCCTTTTTTATATCCTTGGACATTTTACACTAGATAAGCTTCTAGTCCTTACAGGGTCCTTAGTCTTAGGGCCTTAGAGGGTAAGTTTACTTACACCGGCTCTATGTCATCCAGACTAACCGCAGGCGTCATCACCAGCCGAGGCCTTGTGCGTTGCACTTCTTCGCGAATCTCGTCTTCGGGCTCGTGCTGAAAGTAGAACCATTCGCGCAGCAAGCACAAAATGTAAGTTTTTGCTGTATTTAGTGGTATTTCTAATGCGGGATTAGTGTATAAGTATGTTCACATTGCTACGTGATGTGGTACAAGCCAGTGTAGGTACCTACTGTGTTAGCGATGCGCGGACTTCTTCGGGTTGCCGTAGAAGGTCCCGCGATTACGAAAGCACTTAGTCGAAGCAAATTATTATTTTACTGGCTCTCCGCCCGCGGCTTCGCCCGCGTGGAATTTTGTCTGTCACAGAAAAACTATCGCGCGCGTCCCTGTTTCAAAAACCGGGATAAAAACTATCCTATGTCCTTTCCCGGGACTCAAACTATCTCTATGTCAAATTTGATGAAATCGCTTCAGTGGTTTAGGCGTGAAAGCAAGACAGACAGACAGACAGTTACTTTCTTTATAATATTAGTATGGTTTGGTATGACTATCATGGATATACTTGCCTGGTCTCATTGTCAAAACCACTTCGTCCTTAAAACTCTAACTACTTATACTTACAAAAGGTTCTTGAACCACTCGAGGGTTGGTCCTCACAACGTCCTTAGGCTTATGCATGAGGTTGAACGGCACGTTCGGCACTCGCCAGTCCGTCAGTGCATGTATATCCTTCAATGGAGGAGGGCGCACCCTCAGGCAGGTAGACTTGGGCTTGTACTCAGTTGTTATGATCGGCTTGATCCTCCCATCGCGGAAATCGGTCCTCCCAGTTGTTTCGTAGTTGAAGAGCATAGACTCGTAACGCCGTTCCGCGGTAGGGGAGGTCATTTTGGATAAATATTCGAAAATAAATTATTCAGAAAGCAATTAGACGTACAAAAATAAAGCGGTCAAAATGTCGAATCGAGTGACACATGTCAGTACGGTGGCATGTGTGATTTATTGGCGTTGAGCAAAAAGTTTCAATCAAATAGATTTATTAGTAATCTTACTAAACAAGAGAGCCAATATTTCATAGATTTTCTTAGGCAGTCCCTATCCTATCGACTAATTACATTTTCTAAATACGCAATTAAAATTCCTAGAGTTAAATTTATAAATTATTTATTAAATTAACTATCAATATCAAGATATACGCATAAAAACTAAATGCAAAATTATCGTAAATTAAACGCAACTAAAATAAACTTCACTAAAAATAAATATTACACCAGTCACTAAATGCATAACCTATTGATTCACTTTTTCTGCCGCAGCATTTTCCTATGGGCCTTCACTACAGCAGTTTCGTCGCATGCTCTACATCTGAAAACACCAAACATGTTTACATTTGTTATCGTTCATTTCAACCGAATTAGTCCACTGCTGGACAAAGGCCTCCTCTACATTAGGTTAGGTAGTTAGGCAAATGACGTTCGCTGCTAGACAAATCATCATCATCATCATCTCAGCCATAGGACGTCGTCCAGCTGATTTCTGCTCCTTTTACGATGTCGTCGGTCCACCTTGTGGATGGACGTCCCACGCTGCGTTTTCCGGTACGCGGCCTCCACTCCAGATCCTTGCTGCCCCATCGGCCGTCAGTTCTGCGTACTATGTGCCCTGCCCATTGCCATTGCTTGGTCATTACAGTTGAAATATCACTTCGGCTTCGGTCGTTCGTTTCAGCCAAATTACCTCCACTGATAGACAAAGACCTCTCCCCCAAAAAGCAATTTAAGAAGATGTAGTGTGGGCACGTGTAGCAAGGCAGGCTCCTACTAGTGCTATCTACTTTTACTTGTGCGTTAACTTACTTGGGCAGTTGAAACTTGAGCCAGAAGTCTTTGGTAGCGTCGCAGTGCGCGCGCAGTTGCTGGTTGTCCCAGCGGACCGTCTGCATGCGCCACTCGGGCGACACCAGGTACGGCTGCAGCTTGCGCAGGGTTATCTGGAACAGCACCTTCGATGTAGATTCGAAATGGGCAGTTGTAGCCATGATAGCCGAACGGTGAAGGGGTCGGACTGGCTGACTCGTGATCCGGGGAACCTGGGTTCGGTCCCCGCCGCCGCTCGACTATTGTGGTGAGCTCACTCGTGACACAAGCTTATTTAGCTTAGTACGAGGGGCTAACGGGAGTATTAGTACGGGCACAGAGCCAACGAGGCTACTCTGAAACGCTCCGCACCGTCGCTCATTGTGGCATCTCGCATTGCGTGAGAGAGATGGACATTCGAAACTTCGGATTACGTTTTTCGGAGTAACCCCGCAGTTCTTGGCCTTTCGTTTCGGCTTCCAGCTATTTCAGCTCGTAGGAAAATGATCCCTACTTTTGAATGAAATTTTTACACAGGATTTCCACACATAGAAGCATACCGAACAACTGGCTCTGCTGGCTGACTTCTGCTTACCCATTCGGGCTTTAAACTCTTTCAGTGCGTTCAGTCAGAGAAAGACCTACCTACTTTTGACGTTTGTGTTGATTTTCACCCTCATAAAACGTTTGCCCACCTCTTTCCCCCAAGGCAAAGAATCTTACATGATTGTAACTAGGTTTGTCTAAGCATGTTACATACAAACAATGAAAATGAACTAACCAAAACTTCTACAATCTAGTAGACTAAATAGAGCTAAAAGACTCACAGGGTTAGACGGCGCCGGGTGCTTAGCGAACGGCGCCTGTACATTAGTGTACGGCGCTACAGCCTCCTTCATGCCCTTGGCCATGTCGCTGATGTACATGTCTTCGCACAGAAGCTCCCTGGCCAGAGGGTCGTCGATGTCGTCCATGCTCACCGCTGGGGTCATGACCAGCCGTGGGCGCGACTTCTGGGCTTGCTCTCGCTCTATGTCTTTTGGCTTTTCCTAAATCCGCATAGAAGAAACTAAACAAATTACATCTCAAATAAAACAGAACATAAACAGCTCGAGCCAAACTTGTAGCGCGGCAGTGTTACTCTCGTATTTTGCCTAAACTTATTTACTTTTTATTTTACTACCCTCGTGAGATGGTTTTAAACTCGACTTTTTTTGAGGTAGGTAGGTAGTTGTAAAATTCACAATACTAAGATTTTTATGACTATGACGTTTTTTGCCAAAAAATAAACGGTGACTCACTAAAGTTTCAGTCACATTATCAAAAAATTATTCGATTGCAAGCAACTGAAAGATTTGCCACGAGGTCCGTCGAGGGAGAACGTAGTCGGCAAACTATCAATTTATTTTTGACTTAGAAAAGCTTGTCTACTTTTTTTTACAAAGTCTTACTTACATATCGCTCCTGCACCTTCCACGGATTAGTGCCGACGATGTCTCTGGGCTTATGGAGCAGGTCAAAAGGGATGGACTGCGCCTTCCAGTCCGACATAGTGTGCACGTCTCTTAGTGGAGGTGGCCGCCGCATCATGCATGATGGTTTCGTCTTGTATACCGTCGCTACTGGCGCCCTAATGTTGTGAAAACAGTCTTTAACCGCAATCCTTATTCAGAAACATTACTATGAAGTCTCAAAGTGCGTGGACGCACAGGGTGACACACGAACCAATCACAGAGCTCTGTTCAACGTTGTTGTGGCTGTACGTTCGATTTGCTGCTTCACAAGCAAGCATCGTTTGTGAATAAGGCTGCGTTGCCACCAGGGACGTGCTACCTCGCCACGGTAAATGAAGTGATTCTATTGGTTCTTTACAAACAATTCATCGCTACGTACCTCGCACATCTCTGGTGGAAACGCAGCCTAAATGTATCAGTTCGCGAGTGAGACAGAGACAAATCAAGTAACAGGCGCGCCCTCGCTCACGGCGACTTTTTGTAACGATGCAGTCGCGTTGCTGTAGCGCGTTGGCATCATTTCTGTAGTGCGTTGCAAATGCGACTAAGGCCTCAGCCTCGAACTTAGCGGGCAGCGGGGCGGCGGCGGCGGCGGCGCGGGAGCGGCAGGATCTTATGCGTAAAATCAAATAGACCGGTTCTCGAAAACAGCGGCGCGGCAGCGGCGCCGGAGCGGGCAACGAGCGGGCAACGAGCGGGCAGCGCACTCCTTCTTTTGCCCACAATAAATCGAGCGTAAGGAATAAATTTGAATCGAAATAAAATGAAGAATGTTCACTAATTTTGTTTTTTAGCTTTCTGTATTCTCTGTTAAAAATAAAAAATACACGTGAAAGAATTATTTCGATACGTCAATTAGTTTCCAAGATATTGAATTTTAAAAGTGCGGGCGGCGGCCGGCCCGCCATTTTATGCGCGTGACGTCATATTACAACGACTGGCTCATATTTGTATGGGTGGAATCTTGCAAACTGAATTAAGACCCACTTCCAGGCAACCGATTAAGCTGAAATTTCGCAAACACATGTGATTTGGATGACCATGCAATATTATGATGACATGGAGCTGATCTGATGATGGAGCTGGAAGGTGGCCATAGGAACTCTATAATAAAACGACTTAAATGCATCGAGTTTGGGCTCGTTCGTTTTGTATTGATGAGTATTTTAATTCTATATAGTAATCGGGGTCTAATGATGGAGCTGGAAGGTAATTCGCAATAAAACGACACAATCGCATCAAGTTTGGATTTGGTTCAATTTTAATTTCTGTGATGGGTCTGGGTGTTAATATGTATAATAAGTTTGTATTTACAAAAAAAAATTATTTAAGTATGTTTATATCCGTTTTCTAGTGAGCGGACGCTGTGAATGTACGTCACACGGGGTCACGTGACCGTCGGCGGGACTCAATATTTAAGCGAACTTTGAATGCCTATAAAATCATAACTACTGGGTATTTTTGAATGAAATAAAAACTAATGTATTTGTAAATGTAAAAGCTTAACTGTAACATAGGTTTCAAGTGATTTTGCATACCTAGTAACATTCTCAATTGTCGCTGTTGTTCAGACATTTCGTTCGCGAATAAAAACAAATATCTCGGCAACACAACCCCGAACACAACACTTCGCCGCTAAAGCGCCGCGCGAGCTGCCCGCTGGTTTCGAGAACGGGTCTGCGTTGCCCGCCCCGCTCCCGCGCCGCCGCCGCCCCGCTGCCCGCTAAGTTCGAGGCTGAGGCCTAACGCGCGTTAGTAGCGATGCTGTCACGCGTTTAAGTCGCTGTGGGCGAGGGCCCTAATGGGACAGAATCCTGGGACCACGAAATGGACAGGGGACTTTACCTGAATTCCTCCTTCCGATAGTCGTTCAAGTATGTCGTGGGGTATTCGAATAACATGCCTTCCATTTTTACAACCTTGTCCGGCATTTTGGAGAATTTGTTAACTTATAGCGGCTGCTACGTTTTCGCTTAATATTTATTTCTTCTGCTTATAAATTGCAGCACTTGATGACAAGACAGACAACATGCGTCAGGTTTGATAGAAAATCGATGTTTGATTTGTCTAGATGAAAAAAGTTAGAATATTGATAAAGGTTAACTAACGACGTTAAATAAAAGCGTGTGTTAATTCCAATAATTTAATTCACCAATAACTTACACCAAGAAATATAACATTGAAAAATATACACGATATAAATTATCACAAAAAACGGGTAATATTTGTCAGTAAATAATTAAAATCAAGATTTAAAGAATGTTCTACGCGGAATTCCTGTCGTGGTAGAGAAAATAGTCGCTAACTCTGCAGATCTTCTAATCTTTTAAAAGTAACTATTATTTGTAAAGATATAGGTAAATTGCACCCGACATTTTCTAAGCACAAAACGAGATCAATATAACTTTAATATAAAAAAATATTTAAGTAGATATCTCTCCGTATTTACAATTCCCTAGATACTGGATCACAATCGTGCAAATTCATTGAGTTAACTACGCCTTAATATACATATTTGATAACATATCTAAAGGTTCGGCCGAACCGACGCGTGCAGTCTGCGTGCGCGAGAGCGATCAGAGGGCCGAGTGTGAATTTAAATCAAACGCGCCCATTAGTGAGCGCGTCAAAAAATGACATTAAATGTATGACTGATTGTACAGCGCCTCTATCGGGAAACGTTTAAAAACTAAAATTTTCATACATTTTTAAACGCGCTCCTCAGCCCAAAGATGTGTATGAATCTGTAGCGATGAGTTCACATCAACGCGTCCTGTCATTGGTCGCGGCGATCTATGCACGCGCAGTGATCGCCATCGTCGACGCAAGCTGCACGCGTTGGTTTGGCCGAAGCTTAACGGAGCTCTCCGCAGGTACTGAGAGGTAAAGTGACAGCACATCGGACTTAAATTTTTGTGGCAAAATAGTACTTATTGCAATACAATTAGAGGCCACTATAGCTTGATGTGCTGTCTGTACTCAGGGCTCTTCCACAGAACGTTTGAAATCGACGTCGAAAATTTTCTTTCACATCAAATCCTTGCTACCTTCGATCAGAATAAGGTCATATTTTAATATAGTGCGCAGTAGACATCGAAAAGTACTCCGAATGCATTTTGAATTTTATCTTTTTATTTATTATTAGGTTCAAAATTGAGACTGTTTTTTTTAAGTAGCTTAACGTAAAGGCCACTCATTAACCTACTATGACGCACTTTCCAAATGGACTTTATACTACATGATTTCAGTGTATAAATTCAAATTCGATTGGAAAATTTACATAACATTGTCTTGATCAGGCATATTTAAAGTTGTTTTATCCATCTCGAATTATTACCTTAATATACAGATGAGTAATTATTAATACCTCTAAAATATATTGCTTCTCTTTGATATTTTCACGAGATCTCACTAGTAATACAGACGACTGCGTATTTTTCGAAATTACTTAAGTTACGGTTAAGGTATATTCACACTGGCATACCGTGTGAGGCGTGACCCGTACTTGTAACATTATGATTAAGACAAATACTTGTATGAAGTACTAGATAGGCTGCTGTACTGAACTTATATATTGCTCACTAAATGGTAGTACTCACACAAATACTTAAGTACGGACCATGTTACATACCAATGTAAATATATCTTAAAAGCACCCCTCAATGTGGACTACGCCTAAACCATTTCAACTTTAGTGTCAGTTCATCACTCCATTATCAATTTCATTCACACTAACATTAGATTATCTCTCACAAAAAATAGAGTAGTGAAATGGCGTTACATTAAAAGGCACCTACCGATTTGCTATTAGATTAAAGGAACACTTTTACAATAAAACTACTTGTGGCCCTTTACATAGCGTAGAGTTGCATTAATGGACCCCACAAGGTAATAAAACTATTTACTTACTGATTGAGGCTAAATGATTAAATAAGTTTTATTCCGTTTCGCAAAGTTTGGAAATACTGTTTTTTTTTTATAAAAATAGGAAGATATTTTAACGCTTCGAAATTATGAAACTTGGAAGAAAATATTCGTAAATAAAGCTACTGATATCTATTGCATCAAGAAATAATACAATCGGCTTTTAGAATGGTACAATCATACAGTTGTTTTAAAACACATAAAATTTCATACATAAAGAAATGATTTCATTTAGATATACATTATTTCTTGAAACAACGAATTGAACGTGTAATTAAATAAATAAAATACTGTCCTATTATCGAAAAAGCACATTTTTGGTCAAAGCTCCATAATGCCTTATCTTATCAATACATACAAATATTTACAATATTCTCATACAATTTGGATTAAGGACGCAAAAAAGTTTCACTACCGATAAATAGAATTGTCAAATTTAAGTAAAACAGCAAAATTGACAGCCAATAATTATTTGAACTAGGGTGACCAGAATATGACTGACTTCGGACAGAAAATAAATTTCATCTTCAAACCAAAGTGTCATAATGGCCTGTTTAAACATAAAAATATTAAAAGTTGCTACTCTTATTACAATAATAAATAAACACAAAATTGATAACGTACAGTATTTACAGTAAAATAATAATACACTAAATGCCCACCATTGGAAGTAAACACCATACCACTATGTTATTAAAATAAATAAACAAAATATTTAATAAAATGTTACGACCTAAGAATATTTCTATTATAACTCTCCATTATTAAATACATTATTTGGTAGATGTAAATTCACGATGTTCCAAAAAATATCAGTACATGACCGTAAGTTCAACAAGTTCACTAGCAATAATATTTTTCTGTATTTCATTAGTATTTAATATAGTAGCAAAACATTTAATTAAATAAAGTAATAAAATTTATTTTGGCATACGTTCATAATTACGGTTAAGGCTGAAATATCATTGGGAAATATCATAGAAATTACATGAAAAATATTTGGCGCCATCTTTGACATTTGCAAATGGCGGCGTAATCTCAATTGAAGTAGAATATGTGTAGCAACACTATTAGAAAGCATTGTATTGCTAGTAGAGCTGAGGGGAGATAGTATGCAAGGTTTTCATTGTGGCCGTGTTTGGATTTGTTTTTATGTCAATCGGGGACTTTGATTTCTGCCCAGACGGGGCAGAAGGGGGAGGCAGGGCCGCCCCACGACCAACCCCGGGGTATGGCGAGATGACTAAGCCCCGATTTGACAACCCCCGCGTGGCCGTTGAAATGGCTCTTTTCTACTACCCCTGGGTGAAGGATCGTCGTCAAACCTGTGTATTGAGCGTCGACTGTTGTAGAGATTTGTTCGTCGAGCAGCGGTTGGCACGTTCGTAATGCTGTAAACAAAAAAATATCATTAGATTTTTAATTAAGATTACAAATGTCATTCTAATCCTATCAGGATTAATGTTTATCCTGTTAAAGTCCACAGCTAAGGTGGACCGACGACATCATAAAGGTAGCAGGAAGGCGCTGGACGCAGGCCGCTACCAACCGAGCAACATGGAAAGCATTGGGGGAGGCCTATGTTCAGCAGTGGACGTCCTATGGCTGGGATGATGATGATAACGTGACCCTAATAATTGAATTGTTTTTATGTAGCATCGCTATAAATAGCGACCAGATAGCACTGATTTAAAATACATTTCAGGAAGTACGCGGACAGATGATTCACTATTGAAACAAAAGCATATAGAGTAAAATCTGTACTGCTATAGTGACCTACAAGCAGTATCAAATACAAAGGTCAACTATATTATTGTAACAGGATTTGGATGGAAAAACGGTTAGTCATGATTAGATGATCCTTTTTGTCATATACAGTCATAATGACACGCTGTTTCGGTCAATAGAATTGGCGTGGAAATTCAGAAAACTGACGTCATATCTGTTTACTCTTTATTTTGATATTTTACACATAAATACACTGTGCTTAAGTAATTTATCTTTTTCAAAGTCAACCGACTGAATTATTTTGATATTTTACACATACATACAAAGTCCATTTGCGTTATTAAACTCGATTGTTATTTGTAACTGGTGTCATAATTAGGGTTGCCAGCATACCTATGCCATTCAGTAGTATTAGTATTCGGTGGTTGAGTTGACGTAAGGAGGTGTAGGTTTGTCACAAGAAGACCTAAAGTGAGTCTACACCTACTTAATGACGTCATTGCCCAAATGTGTGCCAGAATAATCCCTTTTAAGCTAATGATACGTATAATGATTACGTATAGTCCACGCGAATATCGTGTCAATTTTGTACATAAGATATGATAAAAATCGTCTGAAATAGATACTAAAGGTCTCTGTGACTAACCCAATATTTCATTATGGAATCAAAGATAGGTTCCACTCAAATTACTTAATAGGTCCTTATAAAGTTCAGTGTCATTTTTATATGGTCTTATCTGGTTTTACGGTTTTTAATACTAACAAAAAATCTATCCCAATTTTTTTTATGCTAGACAAGTCAGGTATTTGACCGCAATCGCACCTGGTGTTAAGTGAGATGCAGTCTAGGATGGTACATATCTGCCCTGTAAGTGCCTATTCACTCTCGGCTTGAAAACGCCCGTATTATAGTGTTCAGGAAATACAGCAGCAGGCAGTATTTACAATGTAATAAAGCCGTAAGAATTTACTGTCTGAAACTTTGTAATCTCAGTACCGGTTCCAATATCGGTCAAACGGATCACTATTATTCCAGACCGGATTTCAAAGATAACCGACATTGAGTTGTGATTGAGTCGAAACGATAGCGACACGTTATGCTATCGGGAACTAATCCTATTAGGCAAGATTAATGTATTGATTGTTGCTAAGAAGTTAAGAACTAATAAAAAGTTATGAAAGAAACGTGTATGCAATTATCGATTTATGGATAGTACACATTGAGCATTTTATTTATTGATTTAGGTAATTTCATGAAACTTGCATAGCAAATACTGATAAAAGTAGGGCGAGCATAATCAGTAATCGCTGATGACGATACCAGTCTGACTGATCTCCTAATAAGACTATCTTAAGGTTGACGGCTTATAAATTAACAGCGATAAAAAAGGTAATATGTAGATTAACAGGCTTGAATTCAGAATCAGACTTTTTCTATGCAATCGCCTAATTCTTTGCTGCCCTTACAGTATACATTGACCAGGATGGTGACACGTAGCATACTTCTACTTCTTATCGTGTCGACAACAAACCTACACAGTGTCAGCCCAAAACTCCGCTACAAGAGTGGCGTTGTCAGCAGCATTCATTAAATGCTCCTGAGTGCAGTTGCGTAGCTTACTGTCTCAGCTACAATGTCCACTCACCGAGTACATTGTCCCAATCCCGGAATTCCCCCAGGAACACCAGCTGAAGAGCAGCAGTCAGCTCGGCCACCCTCGTTAGACTCTCTCTCATACTCTGTACTGTAGCTCCTCTTGCAGTATTGCAGTATACATAACCAGTTTAGTGCCATGTAGCTCACTGTCTTAGCTACGATGTCCACTCACCGAGTACATTGTCCCAGTCCCGGAACTCCCCCAGGAACACCAGCTGGATGCTGACGGCAGCAGCCAGCTCGGCTACCCTGGAGAGTCGTTCGCACTCCGCCTCGCTGAGGCTGCCTTCGCAGAATACGTTCACCAGGATGGTCGGCCGTCCGCAGATCAGGAATGCTGGAAAGAGGACAGGAATCAGATTAAGGGTGTTTTCTGTACGAAAATGAAGCGTATATAGCCAAAAAGTTCATTCTGGGAGTGGGTAGTCAATGCGAAAAAACGCTCAACGGTTGGAATGTGCAGGTGTCAAAATGTCCATACGGACCGGCTGTAAGTGTGGCAAAAAGTATGAACGTCGAAATGAGCAATGGTTAAAATGATCTGAAGTTAAAATGTCTTCGGGTTTATTTGAACAAGCGTCTTATTGTATAATAGCTAACGTGAACACGTGTTTAAATGCATCAAGGTAAAAATGTCCAAAAGAACTTTATTGACTAGACTACAAGAACATTGAACATTTTGACATTTAATTTTATTAATTTAATCATGAGCACAATATATCAGTTGATCATTTTATCTATCACACCTTTTGTTGTACTTGTATTTTGTGATGTGTACCATTTGTCACTAAACCATTGTAACCATGGTAATAATGTACATTTTGACACTGGGACTTTTTGACGTTCATACTTTTTGCCACACTAACAGCCGGTCCGTATGGACATTTTGACCAAGCCGTCGCCAAAATAAAAGAAGAAGAAGAAGACATTTTGACACCTGCACATTCCATCCGTTGAGCGTTTTTTCGCATTGACTACCCACTCCCAGAATGAAAAAGTTGACAGCACAACCTTATTCCAATTTGTAACAAAGACGTGTTGGGTACTTTGTGTGTCACTAATCATTAGTCTGACTTAGTTTGGAACTACCTATATGGGCACAGTGTAGCATGTCCACAAGAACAAGCGAGATCCTTTCTTTTCCTTTTTGACATTCTACTCGTTCGTCGTGATTGAAACTAAGCTTGAATTGCAATCAAGTTTTAATCGTAATTTAATTACAGGCTCATCTCTTGCGCACGAAAACGAACAGTGCGTTTCACGTATATCTTAAAAACATGGCGTGAAAGAATGTCGCGCACCCAGACTGTGACAACGCGCATAGTGGTCCGAGGCGCGTAGTGTGCAGTGCTATATTATGCCATCATAAATTGTGACTGTTTTCTTCATCACGAAAATAAGTGTTGGTTTGATATTGCTATTATTAGTCAAGGTGCAGCATTGAGTTAATTGAGGAAAGTCATTAAAGAACCTCCATAAACCAGAATATATTCTAAAGTTAGGTATTATCTTCAATATTCTAAACAATCATCTATGTGTCAAAATGAAGCAAGTGATGTAACTGAAGTGTAGCGATTTCTGAAAGTTAAGTCCTTTTTTTACGGGAAAAAATGCGTTGATTCGCATACCTACCCTGCGGAGATAGGGTATGTTTTGTGGGGCTCACCAAGTCAGAAGGACGAGGCATACTCACAAAAAAGACCCCGATGCTCCGTCACTCGCCATAATTGCTAAACTGCTAGAGCTAACTCTATCTTGAAATAAGTACTAAATGACTCGATCACGATTCTTCCACTGTAACTGTCCTTACAGAGAACTACGTAATTTGTATTGCTTGTTATTCGTGTTCTCTTACGTGGAAGTGAGAGGCCAAAAAAGGCAATGATCCTTACTGCCTTGAAGATCACCTTCCGTTTAAATTAAAATAGCGTTATTGAAACTGCAGACTATATTCGTAGGGTTGTCGACCATATTTGCTCTTTTTTACCACACCACAGTTTCAAAACAATACCTACATAATATGGTGCCACTGTGAGGCAGGCTGCATACAACCCTTAAGGACGAAGCACACTTATCAACCCTGAAACGGATCGTAACAGTATCAACTCGAGGCGGTCAGTATTCTTTGGACGAAACTCCGCACACTTATCCGCGCCGTAACGTAAACGCCTTGCCTCGGTTGACAGCGCAGCGAAAGTCGATACGATGTTGGTCCCTTTCCGGGTTGACAAGTGTGCTATGACCTTTATACGTATTCTTCTGGCTACTCTGACTTGTTAAATGAAAAGAAACTCCAGTTATTTTCTATAGTGCGACAAGAAAGACACTGAATAACGCAATTTTCTGACCATTACCTTAGGGACCTTGGAGTTCTGTAACCTATTTATAGTTCCATTGTCATTTTTGATTGGCCTTTCACGGCACAATAGGATTCTATTCACGTCTCACTTCAGACAAAAGAGAGACCTAATAAAACACTATAACTATAAACATAACTATGACAAAAATAGATCACCATATTACCTAAGTCTGTCGCCATAACAATAATGTTAACAGCCTGTTGTGTTCCGGCAGTTAGAGGTAAGATAGCCAGTTCCTCCGTGGTTGAGGATTCCGGGTGAAGCTCGCTTCCACCTTCGGCCTGATCGTCACTTACCATCAGGTGGGATACAGGCCAAGAGCTTCCTCGTTGTGGATAAAAACAAAAAAAACCGATAGTGCTTGTTTGAAAAACTAAAATTTTTTGATTTTGTTTTCAAGGGCATATAATAGTAATTTTAAGGGTTTCGTAAAAAAAGATATTTTACTTAAGGTTGTTTCATTTTCAATCATCATAATCTAAAATTTTAACCTAAACCATCATAAAATAAATGAAAGCTGGAAGAACCTAGATGCGGCCAGCGCAGGACTAGTTGTTTTGAAAATACCCCTGGGGGTGAACTTTGTCTAACTTTTGAAACTAAACGGAAACGTAACGCGTACGTTGTCGTTTTCAAACGATTTACAATCTGTGACTGTGATACACCACGACACGACGATTATTAAATCAATACCCTGACGCCTGTCTGAATGAGATCCAATTGTGGCAATAAAAGAGTACCTACATTTAACTGCCACAAAAAACTCGTGCTCGACAACCTTATCAGAGGTGACCTTTCAATGACAATTGCAGAGATTGGGCCAATTAATTCTGGCCCCTGTGCCGTTGCAATAAAGTCGCTGCATCGCAGGTCCCCGGCACTTGTAGGGGCAAGCGCGAATTTGCATAATTGTCGCAGAGTGGCCCCATTGTGGCGAGTGGACGCGCTATAGATGGAGCCGTCTTTACTTTTATTCATAGGCCAATGGCTACAGTCAGCGTCAAATACACTCGGCATCAAATAAATCGCACCTCCCGCAACAAGCACTTCTCAAACGTATGCATCCCCACTTCCCACCAAAATTGGTTGCATTTGAAAGCCTAGTTCTAAACTTCATTTCATCAAAGGAAAAGTTTTTACCCCAAAAATGTGTTTGAAGAAGGATCCAGAGTCACTTCTTCAAAAAATAGGTAGTTACGCTTGAGCCAAATTTTATGGCTATAAAACTGTTAAATTGGGATTAATTGCTATCCATCTGTTAAAAAGGACACGTAATATCACTATTTGGTTTTATAACCACAAAAATTGGTCTAATTGATCCCAGAGGTGAGCCCAAAGTGAGGTCTATTTTCAAGTCACATTTACGGTATAATGTTAATCATTTATTAAGAAATTAAATGTGTTTTTCTTTAAGGATATTTATTGGCCTTTCAAATAACACCAATATTGTTGGGGCACCATGATTGTGTCAGAAGAATTGATAACACAACCTTATTCCGATTGTAACAAAGACGTGTTGCGAACTTTTTGACTACTTGTGTCACGAACTATATGACGCCGACTATGCTTTAGCCATTTCATGAATAAGGTTTGACGAAAATTTAATGGAACATTGGCTCCATTCTCAAAATTATTTAATTTCTATTCATATTACCCTTCATTGTGGTGGGCGAATGGACGCGCTATACATAGAGCCGCTCTGACTGAAATATTCATAGTCTTATGAAGCACTTTAGTCATTTCATGAATAAGGTTTGACGAAAATCTGAAGGAACAGACTCGATTTTGAACATTATTTCAAAGACATTTCATTTCCATTAGCCTTCAATATGGCGGACGAGTGGATACGCCATAGATAGTCATTTTTAATTTTACTGCCCACGTATGCAAACATAGGCTTAGTCTTAAGCTGTCGCGGGCCGAATTGATGGCACTGGAGGGCCAGATATGGCCCGCGGGCCGTAGTTTGGAGACCCCTGGTCTATTGGATAAGATACTTTAACTATTTCATGAACAAGATACATAAACACTTTATTGTACACCGCACACAAAACAAACAAGATAAGAAATACACAAAAGAGACGGAACAATTTAGGCGGTCTTATCGCTATAAAAAAAAGCGATCTTTTCCAGACAACCTTTCCAGAAGATAGTATTTTAAAATAAGTAAAAGAGAAAGCGGTAAACAATAAATAAAGTGCAAAATTAGAGTACTTGGTGTCAATGTTATTCAGCTTTGTTTTTCAAATTGCTGGTTTCATTGGGGCAGACTAAACTTAGATAAGTCGCCTTCAGAGTCAGACATGTCTAGACGGCTGATTAATTGACTTGGGTGACGGTTCCGAGTTTAGTCGCGATATTGCAAACTTAAATCAACGATGGATTGGTGTGGTATCTGTTAATACTTAAGGGAAGCGAAAAAAGGAAAGCAAATGCGTTCCTATATGGTTTGCTAGCTTTTGCCCGCGGCTTCGCCCGCGTGAAATTTTGTCTGTCACAGAAAAACTTTATCGCGCGCGTCCCTGTTTCAAAAACCGCGATAAAAACTATCCTATGTCCTTTCCCGGGACTCAAACTATCTCTATGCCAAATTTCATCAAAATCGGTTCAGTGGTTTAGGCGTGACAGCAAGTCAGACAGACAGAGTTACTTTCGCATTTATAATATTAGTAGGATGTGATGGTAATCAATAAATCTCAAATCTGTACTATCACATTATAGCGAATGCATGTCCCTCCTTTTACCTTATCATCTGATTCTAAACATCAACAGTGCATCCACAGGAAATTCTTAGCAAAAATAAAATCAAACAAATCAATTTGTTTACCTTTTGCAGGTAAGTATGCTATTTCTGAGCTCATATGTGGGCGGATTTACATTTTTATTTAGTGATTCATGTGCATTGTTAACGTGCATTAACAATTTGGAAACTACAATACAATGGCGTAAAAAAAAAGTTAAAAACAATTACATTACTTGGCAAGTTTTTTGGAATCAAATGCCCGTTTTCACCATCAATCCCTACTTAATTTTTAAGTGACCCCTATGGTAATACATAACAGGCATTTTGTTCTCCTAGGGGCCACTTAAAAATTAGGGATTAATGGTAAAAACGGGCACAAGTATCTTATTGGGTCTCTTATGTATTAGGAAGTCAGCTCTATAAAGTGAGGGGGACTATAAATAATACGGAAATATTCCCACTTCCCACCTCCAGTTGCAACTCGTCAGCAGGATCTACAGTTTGACCAAGGCCAAGTTTGTCCCAGAGGAAACGTAAACTATCATTAAACCCGCAATAAAATAATGAGTAACAATTTTACATTGTAACAATTTTTAGGCCAGGTGGAAGGCAAGAGAGCACAAAGGCTACTGAGTCCTCCATGGTCCAGTGTACTCGCGACGCCTCTAACCGTCAGACATGGAAGCACATCGCCAGGAGAGCTACCCTCGGAGATGATATATTCGCACACCCCACCGTATACCTCGTCAGCGCAACCACGACCACTCTGACAAGAGTGCCCGACTAAGAAGAAGAACAATTTTTAACAATAAGTGACAATACTAGATGCATGCGTGCGTGAATATTGTTCATACACGCACGATGCGAGCAAGCTGCGTTCAGTTTGACCCGATCGCAGACCGCAGAAGGCATAGTGCGTGGCAAATCCTTAGTGTTTCTACTTCACCTAACACATTTCTTCTTTCTTGTCCCGTTAATGAAAACTAACATAAAATATTCAGAAAACCCATAATTATTAAAGCAAATACATTTCCCATTGTTGCCAGCGTTTGAATAATTAAACAGATAGCAACTTCAATCCTTTATTATCGTCATTAACCGGAACAAAGTGCGACAAGCAAGGACGTTCCTTATCCATTCGATTTCAGACTCTAATACCTATAGCTTAGGAACAAATTTTAGAGCTAAACGATATTTAAAATTATACTGTTTGTTTGTGTAGAATCTAGAATCTAAGTGGAAATGAGTCAGTCATTAAACAAAACAATGCACTTCTCAATAATTGAGCTGTCTAGCAAATATTGAATCGTTATTCTGAAATCCGTATTCAGAAATGAAATGAAATCTAGTTATCTCCTATTATCTAGAATCCAATTGTCTATATTCTTGAAATATTGAATCTTGGGTCATTTCAGACACGAGATTCTTTTAAGTCTTACATTTTATGTAACACGTTGCTTTATAACCACCATTTGAAGCAATAAAGTTATTCAGTCACATTCTAACATTCCTATTGGTCAAGAGGTAATTTGGACAATCTACAAATGATTAGTACTTATAATAATCTCTATTTGCAAAGGAAACTTGCTAGAAATTAGATATTTGATAAAATGTAAAAATCTAATCAAAATAGCCCCGACTGGGCTTCGAACCCACAACTGCAAGATTTTAGACTAAGAAGCCGATTTAACCCTTAACCACTGACGTACGTACGTGGTACGTCGGTCAAACGGTTTTTCGTTCAAAACTTCATTTTGTGCGGAAATTTTTGCGTGTCCTTTTTGATAGTTTCCTAGTGGCAAGAGATGTATGTGCTACAGGAAAAATAGATGGGTAGCACGTCCCTAAGTAGAAGAGCTAGACCACCCGACGTATGTGGTACGTAACGTCAGTGTTATTGTAACTTTTTCAACATCGCTTTTGTATGTTGGTCCATAGATAAAATTAATTGTTAGCAGTCTAATTTATTTACTTAGCCGTCTATACAGTGTGAGTCACGTTAAAGTGTACATATCAAAATAGATGAAACTAGAACTATTTTTATCGACAAAAAAGAGGTCAAAAAATTTTTGAGATTTTTTTTTAATTTTTTATAGAATTTTTTTTCTTCCAATTACTTATTGTAAAGAAAACGTAATAACTTTTAAACTAAGCGGTATATCCTGATAAAATAAAAACAGTAATAATGCTAAATAACAGGCAATACTAAAAAAATACATAAAATACACAAAAAATGCCAACAAATAATAAAAAATGATACTTTTGGAAAAAAATCTGCATTTAAATTCGTGTTTTTTTGGTTATTTGATAAATTTCTCCAAAAAATGCCCCTATAACCGGAGGTTTTTATTACTTTGTATTATTCCCTATCGTATTATCTTTGTAAAACCAAAAATCGCATGTCTCTATCCCTATCACAACGTTTGCAATGATCGTTTGAACTAAGCCTCTCCGGGCGCGCCATTCAACGCTTCGTTAACAAAGAAACTGAAAATGGCTCTAGATTTGTAATTTTGATAAAGACAAGTTAGATTTCAAATAAAAACAAAAGATTTCAAAGTAAAATAAGCATTTTAGTTAAAATTAAAATTGTCTTTACCTGTAGCGGAGAATAATGTTGTGGCAGGCCTTTGTTCAAACGATCATAGCAAATGTTGTGATAGAGATAGAGACATACGATTTTTGGTTTTACAAAGATAATACGATAGAGAATGTTACAAAGTAATAAAAACCTCCGGTTATATGGGCATTTTTTGGAGAAATTTATCAAATAACAAAAAAAACACGAATTTAACACTTAAGGACTCGCTAATGGGTCTAACGGACCCAGTTCTTCAATATTTGTGTAATAACTTTTAAAGTTTGACGTTTGCGATGTTGTCGCTCTTTTTACCTTTCCACGACATTGTAGCACAGCCAATAGCGGTCATAATCGCCCACTGCATGTGATTGCTACAGACGAAAAATGTGTTTTTGAGTCCACTGGACCCGGTAAACAAAGTGAATTTTTTAAAGTTCTATACAAATTTCTCATTAATTGTTTATTGGTATAAGTAGGCAAATCATAGTAGTTTACTAAAATAAACAAGGTATTTTTTTAAATACTTAAGAGCGTTTACGCGAAGCGCGGCGTTTCAAGGGGCATCATTGGAAATGATTCGCGCGCGGCGTTATTTAATAGTTTTCAAATGTTTATAGCAAAACAATAACAATGAATTAAATATCGTTTCAAAGTAAATATTTTAAAGAAGATGTTGTTTTATTATATTAAGCTATTTTTATGTTGAATAAAGGAAGAATATTGGTGAAAAAATCACTTTGATTTTTGGGTATTTCACGTTCTTTTAATTTGTGATTTCTTATTGTAAAATGCTTAAATCTAAAAATTTTCTCAGATAACTATTTGCCCAAGGATCTATGCTATAGGATATAAATGTTTGTTAAATCGTTTTCACAGTATTTTTATAAAAATTTCAGCTTGTAAACTGACGCTAAAGTGGAAATTTACAAAACCTGTGTGGACTTATCTTGATAGAATTCTTAAATACTAAACTAATCGCAATATTTTCTCAATTAACTATTTAGACGACGAAATTGCCTAACTATTTATGCCTATAACATATTTGTAGTATTACTGGTTAATGATTGTAACGAGTTGAAAAAGTACTGTTTTTGCGCCAAACGGCGTAAACGCTCTTAATTACAAAAATTTTCAAAAATAACCTCATTTTGCCAAAAAACCTTCAATTTTTTAAATAAGTTGTTATTTTAGAAAAACGCAATAAATATGACTATTTGGTTTATTATTTTGTCTTTGTTTATATCATATTATCCTTCCAATAAAGTAGTTTTCACTTTTATTAAGAGTTTTTGAAAAATACATAGGATTTTATATACTGGGTCCAGCGCACCCGGTAGCGAGTATGAATGTTACAAATTAAGGCGCGAGTCCTCAAGTGTTAAAAGCAGATTTTTTTCAAAAAGTATCATTTTTTATTATTTGTTGGCATTTTTTGTGTATTTTATGTATTTTTTTAGTATCGCCTGTTATTTAGCATTATTACTGTTTTTATTTTATCAGGATATACCGCTTAGTTTAAAAGTTATTACGTTTTCTTTACAATAAGTAATTGGGAGAAAAAAAATTCTATAAAAAATTAAAAAAAAATCTCAAAAAATTTTTGACCTCTTTTTTGTCGATAAAGATAGGTCTAGTTTCATCTATTTTCATATGTACACTTTAACGTGACTCACACTGTATATAAAAAACTTTATTTACGAAAAAAAATATTACAAATGACGAAGAAATTAGCAAAAAATCCAGTGGATGAAAATTTTTATATTAGTTGCGGTTTTCGAGGACAATCATCATGATGGTGAAGGAGCTTTAGTTCGTGGCTTTGGATTTGACTTCTTCTGACAATTGTTTACCATATTTTCATATTTCCTAGCTAGTTTGAAGCACGGCAAACTGGTGACCAGGTCATCAAACAAAGAAAGACTATAGAAAATAGCCTTCCTAAATGAACTGTATTAAAAAGTGACTTAATTTGTGAATTATTGCTATTGTGATTTTTTCCTGATTAAAACTGTTATTATTCTTAAATATGGCCAAAATAGAAGTTCCTAGTATGATCGAATATTTATGTGTTGATTTTTAAAAAATGCCTGTCTAACTTTTATTACATCTGGAGGATTTCACCAATATCATACTATTCTATTAATGTTACTATGTTGTTTTTACTATCACTGTTTAATATAAACATGTGTAAATAATTTAAATTCAAATTTCACCAAAGTTACACTCTATTGATACATCAGAAGGTTTTCAAAGTTACGTACGTATGCCGTACGTACGTCAGTGTTAGTGTAACAAAATGACACGTCAGTGGTTAAGGGTTAATAATTAGAACTGATATGATAAGATAGAATAGAAATTCACATAATTCAGAGAAAATGAATGAACAGGTGGTTGATACGAGTATTAGGTAATTTCTAAGATATTTTTAAATTTCAATGGGGCATCCACTGCCAACATTCAGGCGAGAATAGAAGTATGATCTAATGAGTATTGATTCATAAAAATACATACATTTTATAATGTATTCTTAGCACAAAAATCTAGCGCTAAAACGTTCTGAATTACTTCTACTATCTAAGAATTTCGAGTAGCTGCCTTTAAGTATTGAAACCATATGATTGTATTGAATACTGACATTGTTATGATTTATTTTATGTATATGGACCACCTCGTGTGTATTCTATTCTGGCTCTAATTGCTATAACAATAAGACCATGCATTCAAAACAAAGTTTTCCAAACACATATTGGATTATGGAACAGTATACTCAAATAAGAGGACATAAGGTTGAAATTTTAGAAGCAGTGAGGTAATCAATTCACAGTATGCGAATTGAGTCAATTATGTATGAGTGTGTATGATTTCGAATTGTTTTTCATTAGCAAGGACCGAGTTCGATTTACAACTCATTAGAATATTATTATCTTGCACTCTAGAATGTTAATTGGGGTGTGTGACTTCTTTCTGGAGATAAATTACCTGATTGAGACAGAGAAACAAAAGAAAAATAGAGAAAAGAATGAGACAAAAAGTTACAAAAAGGAAAGGGGAGAGTCCACCGATCGAACACACTTTATTTTATTGCCAAACCATCACGAACGTGTAACGTGTGTACGGTGTGTAATGTTTTCCTAAAGTGATGGTAGTATTTGGGACGTGTATAAGTGCTCTGAAAAGTCTGATAAGGGCCTAAATACAAATAAAGAATGTGATTTTTTTTCTAAAGTTTAAACCTGTCGGCTACTGACCACAATACCCCCTACCTACTTACTTCATCATTTCAGCCACAAGACATCTACTGCTGAAGGACAATAACTTTTGAATTACTTCACAAAATGTCTAGATAACGTTCAATAGCTGCATGCTTGCTAGGAAGTGCTGAATTTAAAACCGCCAAGGTTTATTCGTTTAAAATAACATGACACAACATGTTCTTACTTCTGGTTTCAGTTCCGATAAAACTGTTGTTTAAATAAAGGTCAGGAATTACACATTAAATGTGTTTCATTTCTTAGTGCAATAAACTTAGTTGAGTTGATTACAAAATTGTATCGATTCGGTGTTTTCACTATTTACCAATAACATACGAATTGCCCAATCATCATGAAAAACAACACGAAAAACCCTTACAACATAATACAGAAACAAATCAATATACCTAAAGAATATACTGCACAGTACAGCGAAGGTAACTTTACAGCAATAACAAACGTATTACAATGCGATTGAAACCATTATTCCATGAAACAATACCGTGTTATGTAACGTGGCCTGAAAACAGGCAGGTACTAACACGTGTACCATAATTGAAGTTTATTTGGTGGGTGCAGTAGTACCGGGCGTAATGTGGACTAAATACGCGGGTAAAGCCGTCTTCGTTTCGTTTCAGCCGAATGACGTCCACTGCTGGCCAAAGGCCTCCCCCAAGGATTTCTACAACGACCGGTCCTGAGCCGCCCGTATATCCAGGCACCTCCCGCGATCTTCAACAGATCGTCGGTTCACCTAGTGGGGGCCGTCTAAGAGAAGATATATTTTTAAACCAGGCAGGTTAATTAAAGAATTTTAATCACTCAGGTCAGGTCAGCACAAAGATTTCTCAAGAGGAAGTCTCACAAAATTGTTATTGGACGGTTAGAAAGAAGTAAAGCCGGGTCTCCAGTGCGTGTTTTGCTCTACAGTCTACACAATCAATAAATAATATTGAAACAGGAGAAGTTTGAAGTTAGGGGATCGACTTCTCTCCATTGAAAAGTGG
Organism: Ostrinia nubilalis; assembly: GCF_963855985.1. NCBI lineage: Eukaryota > Metazoa > Arthropoda > Insecta > Lepidoptera > Crambidae > Ostrinia > Ostrinia nubilalis. Next base: position 15,979,455 of record NC_087090.1, read on the forward strand.
ATTGATTTGACAGACGACAACCAAAGGTACAATAAATTTTAAGAAAAGGTACACCATGGACATCTACTCCACTCTTATGGTATAGAACCTGCTATATTGCATGTCCATTGTGGATATTCAGCCAGTTACAACCAAACCAAGTGTGGTTTCGACCGCGCGGTCACTGAGCATTGGTAATTTGATTAATTGGCTGTATGTCTTTATGTAGATTGTAATACGACATTAATGTTTTAAAAGCTTTTCTAGAAGGAAATTCCTTAATTGTTATGACGACTTGGTACATAGCTTATTTAAATCCTCTTTAGTATGATCTGTTATCATCATTGGAGCAAAACAATGATGGGTTTTCCCTGGTTATAAAATAATATGTCTTTTTGACGGCTGCGTAGCTCGATAGTTTGGTCACCAAACTGTAACATCGGTTGCGGATTCGAATCGTGCCTTAGAGCCAGTGTCAGTCGGCTCTGACCAGCCCAAATATCTACATGTGTGTGATATGTATCATGTCATTAATTTGTCGCCATTCTGCCTCATTTGAAGCTAGCACCTAAGTGGTGTTGTTGACAATAACCTTTGCAGCTACGCATTTACGACCGGCTGCGTCGATTTTGCACGAATTATTTTTGCTTTAACCGCGCGTTATAACGCATTCTTTACAGATTAGCTCAAAACAATCACGGTTAATTTCGATTACTGGAGTTTTTGCCTCTAAATACCTGCAGTTATTTGAACGACAAAACTATGTATTTTATGACACACTAATTGGAGTTAACAAACGTGCTAGCATTAACATAAAAATGTTTTTTTTTGTATTCGGCATTTACTGCCGTGTCGTGTGTGCTGTTTTACGTGCGTAAAAACAATAAGGTTCCATTACCAAATATGCATTAGGTATATTATAGCCAAGTAGGTAGATTTGAATACAGCTTGTTAGTTGCTTAATTTTTGCTGTAGTTTTCATTGTAATTTACAATCACATACACTACCCGACAAAGAGATGCAAGTGGTCAGAAAAACGCGAGGTTAATTAGTTAACAACTACTCCAGTGTCTTTGGTCCTTCGAGCCGGATTTGGTATTATACTTTTACCCCTTACTAATTAAAAAAATACACGCTTGTTGAACGCTGTTTTAAAATAGCATTTCCATACTAAGCGTCACTTTAAAACACTGTTCAACGAGTCATTTTTATTAGTAAGGGGGTAACAAATGTTCGTAACACTTTGCTCGAAGGACCACTTTCTGTTACGTTTATGTTTTAGTTAGATCCAGCAGTTGACTTACCCCGTGACTCCGCAATGTACCGCTCGCCTCTCAGCGCTAGTAATTCGTCGACTAGTCGCTGGACGCCGCTCGCTTCGGTCAGTAGAGACACCTGGTCCAGGTCCAGGTCTTCTATCGTGATGCCCTTGTTCGTTGCTTCGAATATGAACCCTAAGTATTGGCTGCAACAAAGAAAATAATCGTAGGTATAAAAAGAATTAGAATCTGTTCAGATGGGGATTCTTCGATGGCCTAATCTTGGAGTGCAAGTGTGGTTTTGTTCCCCAGTTTGCATGCCCAAACAACTGCACGAAGGAAGATTTAATTAAGGCTACTGACAACGCCACACTTGTGGCGGAGTTTTGGGCTGACACTGTGTTGGTTTGTTGTCGTCGACACGACAAGAAGAAGATTAAAATACGGCCTTCGAAAATATCATAATGTTTTCGGCAGTTGGAGATAATAAATAGCCAGTTCCTCTATGGTTGAGGATTCTGGATAAAAATGTGTATTCTGATGTCACGTAGACTGTACTTAATGGTCGTTAATACCGCATTAAATAATTACATACAAAAATCGATCGGCACAGAAAGACGGTTGTATTGAGTTGTTAAATGAATACTTTATTTACAGTACAGTAACTAGCAATTTGTACGGGCGGTACGGCTAATGTACATATAGGCGCTTATACAAAATACCATTCATAAGTAATGTAATGAACGTCTGTAACAATTTTTCAGGAGGTTTTATGGAATGGTGGAATAGAGAAAACACAATGTTTTAAGCGAATGAACCAAGAAAATAAAATTAGTATGACTTGCACATAATTTCATTTGATTGTTCAGAGGTAAAACCACAAAAGGAATGCATTTAAGTAAGTTAAGAGAATTATATCTGAGTGAGTTTTGGGTATAATGATATTCCAAGAAAGAAGTTCTAGAGGCAAAATAATATTTTGGCATTTTAGACAACATATTCCACTTTAACATCTTATCTATTTTTAATTTTGAAGTAAAGAAAGACCTCCAAGAACAGGGTATTTTACAATTACCGATGTTACCTACTTATCGTAAAATAACATTTTATGATTCATTTGTGACATTGTATGCGGTCATCATTATTTACTTAGTAAATAAATATTTTTGTTTATCGGTTCCTGTCTTACTCAGTAACCGAGATATCCTATTGTATGACGTTATTTCTTTTTTCCTAACTTTTATGTATGATGACTACATTCCATAATCTCTTATGTATTTCATAAACATACACAGTTTATCTGATAATTCTAATGCAATTGGTGATCAGAAATAGTTCTTGCCCTGTCAGTTTTCGTGCGTGCAATAAATAAAAAATAAGTACTTAGGAACCTAAACACTTCTATCAAGCAAACTTGGCGGCGCACTGTGGCAGACGAGGCGAAGAAGATCGGCAAGACTTGGAGCGAGATCAAAACACTTAGCTCAAGACCGAACGCGATGGAGGACTGTTGTGGACGCCCTCTGCCCCATCTAGGGGACATAGGACCATAAGTCAACCTAAACACTTCATAAAAAAATCGAGTGACAGACAACCAATAATTCGAAGGCACAATCTCTAAATACCTAATTACTTGTAGTTGGACTGAAATCAATCAATCAAAACTTTAATCAATTAGCGCACAAAAGACTTCAAATTATGGCTATTGCTACCACATTTTAGTTTTATTAGCCTAGGCGCAGACCACCGATTTTTAGTTGGCCGATACGTTAGGCCCGATTCTAATTTGTATGAAGAATCGGCCGATACCAAATCGGCGTAATATGCACACTTCCATGTTCATACTTAACAGCCCGACCAAACTATCGGCCAACTAAAAGTCGGTGGTCTGCGCCTAGGCTTAGAAGAAGACCCGTTACACCCCTCTGCTTAGACTAAGCCTAGGTGCAGGCGCAGAACACCGAGTTTTAGTCGGCCGATAGTTGAGCCAGATTCTAATTTGTGTGAGGAATCGGTCGATACAAAATCGGCGCGGCGTAATGTGCGCACTTCCATGTTCATACTTAACAGCCCGACCAAACTATGGGCCAACTAAAAGTCGGTGGTCTGCGCCAAGGCTAACGGGATTTCTAAGCTTAATGCATATAACCCCGGCGTAATGTGCGCACTTCCATGTTCATACTTAATAGCCCGACCAAACTATCGGCCGACAAAAAGTCTTTGGTCTGCGGGGAGTCTAACCTCTCCAAATAAAGGATTGGGTTAACCACTATAGTCCATCCAGTTGCGACGGGATTCAAACTACCGACTCTCGAATCGGCAATCTGACACAAAAAACGGTTATCGTCGCCAAAAAGTCAAACAGATGGAGCTGTCATCTTTCAGACAGTGTTTAACTAAGTCTACTACTTCGTTCATCTTTGTTTTATTAACGATTACACTGCAGTTATTTGTCCAGACGGGTCGATGCGACAATCTCTCGCAAAATAACAGCTGTTCGCGTTATCTGCTAACGCGGGCAGTTAATTTGATACTAGAGCCTTATCAGGAGATAACTGACACAGTTGCTTTAAGTAGCTTTTAAAACTCGTGTGCATTTTACACGTGCAATGGCGCTAATGATATGGATGAATAATTGTCAGTGCTGGTATAATTTGGAGTCCTGGAGTTCCGAGGATCAACTCCTGAACACACAAAGTAATCAAGCTGAAGTAGGTATAAAGATCTGTGCGAACCTGCATCATCTCGATTTTCCATCAAAGAAATATAGTTTCGTGCATAATTTTAAATGTATACGGTTGCGTTAAAAATACCTACTTGTTGAGACAACTTTAGTATCCACAATAAAAACATAAGTACATAAAAACCAGAATACATTTAGCCGTGAAGTCACATAAAAAGCCGGAAAATCACTACATTTCCTGTACACAGTAGCGGAACATTGATTGAAGTGCATTTGTAACAAAATAAGGAAAACTATTTATACACCTATGCCGTAATTTGGATCTGGTGACGATGACGATCCGTGATATTTCTCCGATTCTATTATTAAACATACTGATATCATTTCTTTTAACATAATATCTACTTACATACAATATTAGGTGTTTTTCCACTGCCCGCCGCGGCAATGGAGCGTCATAATGCATGTAATGACACGTTTATGGTCTAGTGAAAAAGTGTCCCCCATTTTTCCGAGCCATCGCCGGTAACCGCTAATGGAACGTCCGATGACAAGCCAAAAAGTCGTTGCTTTCAGGCGACGGAAACTCATTTTATTATAGTAAGTACCTATGTATGTTATGAACTAGCTGACCCAGTGAACTTCGTATTCGGTCATCAATAATGTAGGATTCCAATGGTGAAAGAATTCTTCAAATCAATTTGAAAATTATAAATAACCTGAAAAAATCGAAAAGCCTAAGGCGGGAATTGAACCCACGACTTTCCGCTTGCCGGGCGACTGCTCTTGCAACTGCTTTTTCAAAACAGTCTAGTAGTTTCAGTCTTCTACCCACCAGAATGACAGAAAACATGGCTTAGATTTCAATTAATAATAATAATTTAAAAAATAATTTAAAAAAATGAAGGAAGTGGCCAAAATTTTTCAAGCTGGGTTTGGGATGCACGTGTGCCTTTTACTCACCTTTTTCGCCATAAACGGGAATATTTGAGAGTTCCTATTCTACTCTTAGCTACCAACGGCTTTTATACTTAGAGGAAACATAATTTTTAATTGGATTATGTCTTCCTGGCTAGCCCGTAACGGTGCGCCCTGTCGGCCTTCTTTCTAGGGACTGGTGGCATCGGATACGAGCGGCTAGCGGTGATTTGAGTCAACTTAGTATTTAGTATGCCGACCGTATTTGTTACTGCCGTTTCCGCTTCTATGTACTTTCATGGCACACCTCCGTGGTCTAGTGGATTGCAACGGTGGTGGGTTCGCTTCTCAGTCAAATTAATGAGGAAAACACTGTATGTACCTACGTAACGCATTTATTGCTTTATTATATTATACCTGTCAAATCAATATCTGAATGGTAAGATGCTTTTTCCAGTAGAATTTCAAATGATAGTTCATAAGCCGAAACTTGCCAATTTCCGCACTTATTCAAACGATTCAGACGAATGAACGAAAAGCAAAGTAAGTGAATTCACAATTCCTTCTTAACCGGAATTAGCTGACATAACGAACTAAAGAGGGTCAGAAATACCTAAAGAATTTTAGACATGTTACGTCATTAGTACGTCATTAAAAATCGTCGTCAAGGCTCACATGATTTAAAATGGCACTTTCGATCGATGAGAATACGAGGCCAGAATACAATGATGTGTACGGAACGGTTATTTCAACTGAAATCGTCTCATGTGATTATAATATGATGCCCAATCAAAACAGCAGGAGCTGTTGTTTATACTCTCGTGCTTCCCACACTTGAAGAGTAAAATAATCTTAACATGGATATTTTAGAAATTCACTATTAGGTATGATATGATGCTTGTTAATTAACATACAGTTTATTTATGATACCTCATTAACTTCAAAGGTATTTGAGATCTATATATGACCGTCAATAAATTGAAAACTTTTATTAGACCTCGTTTATCATTTTCATAAAAAATCTAAACAAAATATAGCACCCTGTTTTCCTTGAAAACTAATCGAAAAAAACGAAAATATCGTCAATTTACATGTATTAGAGGTATGTGTAAGCCGTACAAGTGATAATTAACTTAAACTTGTCTACCATACTCTTTCTTAAGTCAGAATCAAGACAAGAAAACATCATCATGATTACATATCGCTGTAAACGCTATCGCAGTAATAAAGAAACAAAAAACAATTAACATACGCAACCTATTTCATTAACATTCGCGTTATGTAAAGTTTAATCACATCTCTTTGTTCGATGCGTGAATTTTTCTGCTACCTTGACCCTAGTATAGTTCTTTAGCCGTGACTTCGTCTGCGTGAATTCAGTTTGTCACAAAAATATTTATCTCTTAACTTATCAAAAAGATAGTCGTGAATTCTCTGAAAAAAAGTATTTCATCATCTCAATCTCTCTTTTTTTAAAAGCATGAATATGAATTTGGAAACATCGAAACTTTATTCTATTTGGGACGAAAGGCAGAAAAATAAATAGAATTAATAAATGAGGTCACGAGACCGTTCACCACGTCACAAAAAGTCGTGGTCAAGTGTTTACATGCCATAATCAGTCGCTTGTTTGCTTGATCGAACATTTCAATATCATTTCCAGTATATTTAATTGATTTTCGTAAAGGTAGCAGGAAGGCTCTGGATGCAGGCCACTAGTAACTGGCCAATCTGGAAATATTGGTAGAGGCCTTATATTCAGCAATGGATGTCCTAAACGGAACTATTCCTACCTCTCGTTCCCACCGATGCAACTCCTGTGAAGCCAGGATCTTTAGCTTGACTACCAAAAAAACCCAACCAGTGAAGGTCAAGTTTGTCTCGGGGAAAATTAAACTGTCATTGGACCCGCAGCGAAATTAATCAGAAGAACATAGGAGGAGTTCAAAGTTAAGGTTCGACTTCCCTACCTATTTCAATAAATGTCGTGTGGCTGAAATTATGATTATCCTAGGGGAAAGTTAAACTGTCATTGGACCCGCAACGAAATTAATCAGAAGAACATAGGAGTTCGAAGTTAAGGTTCGATTTCTTAATTCCAATGGATGTCCTGTAGCTGAAATTACGATGATAATGGATTATGATGATGATGATTATGAATTTTCTGCGAGATAAGAAGGTTACTTACTTGTCTAGCCTTTCAGATAAGCAGTACTGCCAGTGCGCACTATTGCTTCGCCACTCGCGCACGCGCCGTAATACTGGAGAGTTCAGTTCATCGCATATCATCTTTAAGGCCGCCTCCTCTAACACGTCTTGTATGGCTATTATCGATAGTCTGTAACAAGATGAAGATTGTAAATAGGTTCTACATTCATAGATTATTTCATCCACGAAGACGCGCTCCACCAATTTTTGGTCGAGGGAAGCGCGGGGTGCGGGGCGTTTGATCCGAGCAATCCGAGCGTCATTATTGTAGTATGCGTGTGCACTCATGGATAATTTAGCGTGTACCGATAACACTCAAATATTAGGGGAAGAATGGTGGGGCGCGTCTTCGTGGATGAAAAAATCTATACCTTCTTTTTCAGGGCACAAAGCTCGTAGAAATGATGGCCGATGTTGGGACAAAACAGTTCTCAAGCTGCGACCACAGGCCGGGAAATCGGAACCGGAAAACGTAATAGCTATAGCTATGTGCATTATGCAGGCCTTCTACTCGGTGGACTCACGATCTAGTGAAGGTCGTGGGAACCACCTGAATGTGGACAGCGCAGGACCGGTCCTTGTGGAAATCCTATGGGAAGGCTTTGTCTAACAGTGGTCGCCTTTTGGATAAAATGAACTTTCTTATTTCATATAGCCAAAAATAGAATGAATGCATAAGAGGATTTCTTATCAGATTCTGAAAAAAAAAAATACCTGAACTCTGACATGAAATTGAACCTAAAGTAACACCCACCATGTGAGATTGTTGATATAGAAATAAAAATAATACGATAAAAGATAAAACAGTAGTATGATAGGTAATATCATCAATTTATTTCTGAGAACAACAATTTGCATTGATATGATAAATATCCTCTTTATCAGAGCGCCAGATAAGATGCATGTTTGCTGTATTTATGGCCATAAAATTGTATAAAATCTTTGATTATTAAATTAACATTAAATTGTTTAAAAAGCTAATCAGTTATTATTGGTGTGGGAAATATATGTATGCAAATGTGTTCAACTCAACACTGCAATGGCAATGTTATCATAAAATATTTTAACTATGAAAGTCATTAATATTTTAATGACATAACAATATGAATTGTAAAATTACGATAGTCTGGTAATTAGCAAGTACTCATTGAATTAGTCCAAATACATTTGATTTTGATTACTTTTATACTGGTGTTATGCACTCTCTTCTATGCCTTTAACATAAAAAAACGATATAAAAATAAAAAGAACTCACTTGTTTTCCAAAATAGTCCTACACACCACTTCCCTGACTCCTGGATTAGTAATTTTATCTATGCTCAGCTGGTGCAGGTTCCATGAAGCGAGACGGCAACACTTCACTCCGTCCCTCTCATACGTGAACACTTCTTCGACCACAGGCCTATGAGAATACGCTGAGAGTAAATCTAATATATCATTCACAGGGGCCGCAGCAAACCCGTTTGGTAACGTCACTAAAAACTTTGTTGGCATTGATAAACTCTTTCTATGGGGTGTCTTCGGGGTGCTTGTAGCCCCATAAGATAGAGATTCGTTTATTGACGGATCTCTCCATCCATTAGCGTAGCCATTTAACTGTTGTGCACTTTCGCATTTACGTGGTTCCAGACTCAAGTGTTGCTTCACTGTGCTCAACCTCACAATGTCCATTCCTCGGACTTTTATTAAATCGTCTAAGGATTTGAATGGGCCTTTTTTGTTGCGGTAGTCGACGATATTGGCTGCTAGCTCTTGATTGAGGCCAGGTACGCACTGCAGTTGGAACACACTGGAGGAGTTGACGGAGCAGAGTTTGCTTTCGTTGTTGAGACGGACACTGTCCAAGGAATGGGTGCAGGAGCTAGCCCTGGATAGCTGTCTCCGAGTGTTCGTGCATATCTCTGGTCTTAACAACTCCAGTTTTTCAGCTCCAATACCTAAAATGTATTTGTTAGTTTAATATCTAATTGAAACAAACCAAAAACTAAATGATGAAAAGAGTTCACTTCATCTGCTTATAGTTTTTTTTGACTGATCGCATGATAAAACCACAAAACAAAAAAAAAATGAAACAAAAAAAATACAATAAGTAACCTATTGTAATTCTCTTCTTTTTACAACCAATTTAAAGGAAGGCTGCTTTTAGAAAGTTATCGTATTTTTTAAGGCTGTGAAATAATTATTTTTGACTCTAGCTTTCAATTAACTAGCCACTCAAAAGGTTCTTATATTAAAATTATTAACTTTATTATTCAAGTCTTGTAAAAATTGTAAAGGTAGGCAATTGGAAGTTTTATACCAAGTTCCAAGGTGAATACCAATATTTGTGTTGTTTGTAAACAAAACAGTGCTAGCAACCATGTATCATGTTAGTTTAATATTTATCTACATATGCTAAATATCTAATAATTGAAACTAAAATTACTTTAATTGGACTATAATTATGTGGTGTTAGGATATAGAATTTTATCATGAGATGATCATGTTGCTGGCAGGTTTTATTTTAAAAGTAAACAGCAATAGAATAAAGTTTGAAAATAATGACAGGTGTAGAAAAGCGAGACAATGTGACATTGTATCATTGTATTATTGAATTTCGATAGATTCAGTTGTAAATGTTTTAATATTTAATATGTAATAGATTTTGATAATAGTTTAATAATAAAGTGTGTGTGAGTATTGAAGTGGCGTTATTATGATTGAATAACCTCCCAGGAGTTGTGTGGAGAGGCACACTCCTCGAACAGGTTATGGGCCCAGCATACGTATCCAGAGGGCTGTAAGAATTATCTCTTGAATAAGAAGAATGAAAGTGAAAGATCTATCCTGATTTTGTTTTTGAAAATTTTACAATATGTCGGAAGAAAATTTTAAATTATCAACGTTATCAAAAGGAGAAGACTATACAAACTGGAAGAAGAAATTGATATTGTTATTGACAGCGAAAGATATAGATTGTGTTTTGGAAGATAATGGTGTTTATGAAGAAAGAGTTACTGATGTTTTTGAAGATAGAGTTGAAGATGTTGAAGTTGATGGTGGAAATACTGAGAATATTGAAGATTGTATTGAAGAAAATATAAATTTGAGAGGGGAGGTTAGAGAAGATTCAGCTGTTGAAGACAGTGATGGTTTAAGGATTTTACCAAATAGAGAGAGGAGATTACCTTCTAGGCTAATGGATTATGATTTAGAGAGTTCGTTTTTAACTTTTACGGAAGTTTTGAGTAGTGTTGATAAAGATTTATGGAAGAAAGCAATTGATGAAGAAAAAGAATCTTTAGAGAAGAATAAAACATGGGAAATTGTAGAAAGGCAGGAAGCAGGAAATAGAAAAATAATATCAAGTAAATGGATTTTTACAATAAAGCCTGGTGGAAGATATAAGGCTAGATTAGTGGCAAGAGGTTTTTTACAAAAGTATAACATTGATTATAAAGAAACATATAGTCCAGTGGTAAACACAACAAGTGTTAGATTGTTGTTGGCTATTGCAGCTCAACAAGGGTTTAAAATAAAGCAGTTCGACGTGAAAACAGCATTTTTATATGGGGAATTAAATGAAGATATTTTTATGGAGATACCTTTAGGATACAACATAAAGGACAAAGAAAATAAGGTGTGTAAATTAAAGAAAAGTTTGTACGGGTTGAAGCAAGCGCCACTTATGTGGAATAAGAGGTTGACGGAATTTTTGAAGAAATTGGGATTGATACAAATGAAATTAGATCCATGTGTGTTTCATAATAAAAATAAAAATATATACTTAGCAATTTACGTAGATGATGGTATTTTAATTGGTAAGGATGAAATATGTTTAAATAAAATAATAAATCAATTAGAAACGGAATTTGAAATGCGGAAATTTGATAAAACTGAAAAGTTTATAGGTTTTGATGTGTTAATTGAAGAAAATTTTATAAAAATTTTTCAGGAAAGTTATATAAATCAACTTTTAGATAAATTTAAATACAAAAGCTTAAAAGATAGTAGTCATCCAGATATTTTGATAGATACACATCAAGAGGGGAAAGGTGGTGATGATGATGTGCATCGTTATAGGCAATTAATCGGCTCGTTGTTGTATTTAGTGAACAAAACAAGATTAGATCTGTCGTTTCATGTTGGTTATTGTAGTAGACATCAGGAACATCCTAATTTGAATGATTTTGCAAATATTAAAAACATTTTTAGATATATTAAAAATACAGTTAGCAGTGGTATAAAATATGTTCGTGGCAGCGATCTAAGTTTAAAAGCATATTGTGATGCAGACTTTGCAGGTGATCCTGATACTAGGAAGAGCACGACTGGTTTTGTAGTGTTTTATGGTGGTGGTCCGATTCACTGGTGTTCTCGCAAACAGTCAGTAACTGCTTTGTCTAGTACTGAGGCTGAATATATATCTGCAGCCGAGTGTATAAAAGATCTGCTTTACATTCAGAGTTTGATTCATGAGTTGACAGGGGAGTTACCAAAAACACAATTGTTTGTTGATAATCAATCAGCAATAGTTTTGATTAAAAACGGAATCTTAAATAGGAGGAGCAAGCACATTGATGTGAAATACCATTTTATTAAGGAGAAATTAGATAAAAATTTATTAGAAATTTATTATTGTCCTACTAAAGACAATTTGGCTGATATTTTAACTAAACCACTGGATAGAACAAAGTTTTTGAGACTTAGACAATGTATAGTGAGTGATACATAGTGGACATTTGTGATGTGACGAATTATGTAGGTTTATTAGAATATAAGGTTTTTGGGAGTTAACTTGAAATTTTAATTTTAAGTTAGTTATGTAAGGTGTTTAGGTTAATTAATTCAAAAGTATATTTGTTGTATGGTTGTATTGGGTAAGTTAGTTAAGTTGGGTTTTAAGGAGTAGATAGGTAGTTGTTATGATTATATAAAGTTAAAATTCAGAGGGGATGTTAGGATATAGAATTTTATCATGAGATGATCATGTTGCTGGCAGGTTTTATTTTAAAAGTAAACAGCAATAGAATAAAGTTTGAAAATAATGACAGGTGTAGAAAAGCGAGACAATGTGACATTGTATCATTGTATTATTGAATTTCGATAGATTCAGTTGTAAATGTTTTAATATTTAATATGTAATAGATTTTGATAATAGTTTAATAATAAAGTGTGTGTGAGTATTGAAGTGGCGTTATTATGATTGAATAACCTCCCAGGAGTTGTGTGGAGAGGCACACTCCTCGAACATGTGGTTCTTAACAACTGAAGTCAATTATTGTGTCAACCTTGTTTAACTGGTTTATGTTGTCCATAATTATGTTTAAATTATTAATTAAGCAGTGCCTATCTGTTAAGCAATATTAAATAACAATATAAATTATCTAGAGCCAGTTATATCTTGTTTCTAGACACAAATTGATATCTTTGTTTAGTCATAACAAGGCTTGCATCTGTGAGTTATTATCAAGTAGGTAGTAACTCTGATTTGAGTCAGATTGATTATCATCGCGATTTAGTAAAGACAAAGACACACGTAATCATTTGCGAATTTTACGTTACCCGAGACGAGCGCGAGGTCGTCAACTCGCTTGAAGCGGCCGATCATCTGCCGGTGGCGGACGATCTCCCGCGCCAGCTGCCTGTTCACCCCTGGCAACGTCATCAACTGCTCCTCCGTCGCCGTGTTCACGTTCATCAACTCAGGGTACTCCTCAGACGGCGGCAAACTAAACGTATGACTCAAACTAGACTTGTTCAACTTATTCTTCCTCACGAACCCCCTGAACGACCTCTGCCGGCCGCTCTTACTCCTCACGGAACTCGGACTTTGCCCCATATTATCACTCGAAATCAACTATCGATCATAACACCAACAATTTCACTGGAGACATGAAAAAACTAATTATAGATTATCACGCCACACACAGTATAACCCGCGATTATATAATTTACACACGAGCTGAACTTAATCACCTCCTGTTGCACTCATCACGTTTTTTCCTAACAATACAATTTATTCGGTCATAAAATAAAAACTACTGAAAGCAGCCAACACAGCTTCCCTCCATCACCGAATCCGCCACAATGACAAATGTCAATGACATGACAGCCAAATGTCACATTGACGTTTACACTGACAGCTGTAAATTACATCTTTTATAAAAAATCAGCAAAGAAATACTTTACTATACCGATTCAAGATTTTATAAAAATAAACTACTATAATAGTACGAAAAAGTAGAGCAGCGAGTATTCTACCACTACGTTACTACGATAATCAGTAATTTATCTTGTTATATCTAGAAAAAATTATAATCACTGATTACATTGTGGAAATCCTTGGGGAAGGCCTTTGTCCAGCAGTGGACGTCTTTCGGCTGAAACGAACGAACACTGAACAAAGGGCAACTTCCGTTTTCCAATCCATTCGTCGGCCTCGATGAGTATTGCCAACATCAAAAAAGAACAAGAGATCATAGAGCAAAGTAAGAAGAGATTATCCATGAGAGAAGTGAGAGAACAGAGAAACTATGTGCGACTTCGATCCCGATTTCAACTTTATAAAAATCTGCAGTTCTTCTGATTTCGGAATATATTTAGTAAATATTTATGACTTGGAAAGATACAGCATTGGTTCGAAGATATGAAAAAATAACAAGACCATCTTGATCAGAACAGTTTGGTTGATAATTTATTTGAATAATTCTCTGTACAATGTCGCCAAAAAGCTTAGAATTAATAAACCTCTAACATTGTAGGCTACAATATAACGTTTAGGCAAATAACACTGCGTTACCTTTGTAAAGAAACACTATTTACAGAGGCGAGTGTGGAAGTGAAGTGAACTGTGCCTGTAGACAATGTAACTTCGCTACGAAGCGAAAGGCTATCGAATCGCTTTTGATATACTTAGTACGTTTACGTTGGCCCAGATGGCGCTATACTAACTTAGCGGAGTGGTTGGCAAAGACAAACATGATTCCGCAGTCAATTTTACGCTTTCTACACAATTATTCTGGTAATTGATTCAATTAGCGATCGTTACATTATCTAGGGCACATAAGAGATACACGAGAGCCCCAGCATAGCAAACAGCATGAACAGTAAGTGAGACATAACTACCCACAGATTAGTTTGTGGACTATAGAAATGTCTTACAGCGCGAGGTTTTAGGCAAATACGTACGAATTCACAACTGTATTTGCTTTCATTTAGTTATTATATTATGCATTTCACGCCTAAACTGGTAGCAAATACGTTTGAGACCTAGGGTCCAAACGTTTTGCGTACTGAGATTACACAGGGTGACAATGGTTTACGATATGAGATAGGATAAAACCATCAAAACCGTTAATGCTGTTCGCTACGCTAGCGTCTCTCCTACAGTAGGTTTTCCATCGGTAGCTGATGTGAACTCTCAAACCCACCAGTTTTCTCAAGATCACTGTCTGCTTTTACATTTTTTCTTTTACTCATATTAAAATTTTTATTACACTCGCATCGTCGGTTTCACGTTTCATGGCTGCCATTTCAGTATCCTTCTATATGTTTTTACTCTTTTTAGGCATTCATAAGGCAAATAGTATATGAAAAAATCATTTTATTTACAAAATCTGCTTAGCATTATAAAGGTTATCGGTTTATGAATGCGATAACTTCAATTTTATTGGATTTCATGTCATAAAAAACGATGATTTCTTTTCAATATTTACACTTGCCCTTTCTAGAAAATATGTATTCTTTCGAGACCTTTTCTTGCATCAGAAACGAACCGACGGCTAAATAACGTAATTAACAACTAAAATGTTCTATTAAATATCGATCTATTCTATTGCGAAGCGTAACAAAAACTATCGATTGAGAATCTAATATTAAATCACTATAAGCTTTAGCAGTCGCAGACTGCTGGATCAACAATGTAGGTATTCGCTCATACAACCAACAGGCTTAACGCCCTTGAAACTGTTCCTGTCATTTTAATTTTAATCGGTGATAATAAACAACTTTAAAAAGAGAATGTGCCATTTTTGATGCTTCACAAATATTAAGTTACATAAAAAAACAACAAAACAAAAAAATAATAATCGTTACATTCGTACCCCGAACAAATCGGGGATTAAATTATATTTTTATTGTATTATTAATATTATCCTATTTTTTATTACTTTATGTCTATTGAGGATGATAAGTGGCTAATACATAAAAAGAGACGTTTTGTTCTATATAAAAACACATATCACAGAAAGAAAATGTAATTAAAAACTGATATTTTGACTAGTATAAAAAGTAGAGATGAAACGGATAGTTGTTTGGCCGGATACCGGATACCGGATATCCGGCCAGCTTCTAGGCCGGATAGCCGGATATCCGGCGGCCGGATAGTTGGCCCATTGTCTCGTTGCATGTCGTGACGAGTTTAGCGAAGCACAGGTGCTTCGAACGCGACCAGTGGGTCTATTAGTAGACTAGACTAGTCAAACTTTTCAAAAATCTAATCCGTCCGAATAGAATGTCAGATTTTGCCACTTGTCTAGGGGGCAGATAAATCCGGGCGATTTCGGTTGCCTTCGTGAGTGTGTGATAGAATAGCGTAAATTAAATTAGTTTACTTGCTGCGTAATCTGACTGAACTGCATCGTCTGCATCATGTCATCAGACCATCAGTGAAAAAAAGATCGCCTATTTTATTTGGCAATATTTATGTATTTGTCATTAGAGTGAATAGCTCAGAAAAATAAATTAGTTTTTTGAAAGGCCTTAATATGGCTTTTTTTGTAACTTAATGGAACTTTCAATAAAAGTCGTCATTATTATAAGCCATTTTGTTGATATTTACCTCAAAGATTAATGTATTTCATTTTATTAATAGGAAATTGTCGTAGTTTTTTAATATCCGGTATCCGGCCGGATAGTGAGCTACTATCCGGTATCCGGCCGGATAGTACCTAAATTTAGGCCGGATATCCGGCCTACCGGATAGTTACCGGATATCCGTTTCATCTCTAATAAAAAGTTTAAAATACAATATTAATTTATGTGAGCGAAACTTACGGGTCTTTAGAAAACTATGCCGAAGGTGACAATCTTTACAATATGCCATTATGCTTTTTGTGTGGTTAATATTCATTGTATATAAAAATAACTGGATAATAATTTATATTTCATACGTATAGAAGCGGCCATGTTAATTTGGCACTTGTGCTAAACAAGTAAGTGCGATTTTACGTTGAATTAACAAAATTAGCAATTTTTTTAGTTCTATCAATGCCTCATTAACATGGCGTCGAGAAACAACCTACAGTAGTATACATCTAAGATTAAGTGTTTATAAATTATGCATTTTAGCCACCTAACTTACCCCGTTACAAAAATAGACAATCCACCAGCCTTTCGCGCGTACCTCGTTAATAACTCGTACAAATATTTCATATCAAAACTTTCCAATAATTCTTCATAATATACATGAGTGATTATTATACATCGAAATGCTTTTGCACACTTATTTAGTCATTATAATGATTAATTTTCTGTGCAATATAAGAACTGCATTATATAATCTTGGAATGAAGTTGAGGGCCTTTCGAGATTTAGAAGATGACCATATTTAATTAAACTATTACAGAATAATACAGTTAATTCAAACACTTTAGGTAATAATAATACTGTTTGCATTTTTTTAATGTGGACAATGATCGTAATTTCAAAACTATGTAATAATACAAGAAAAAATAGCTGCCAATAATAATGATCTAAATAAGTGTAAACAAAAGCCAACATTATCATTTAATAATGTTAAAATTATTCAATACCTAAACTACAACGTTAATAAGTTATACAAATCCCAAGATTATTTTATTAATTATAAATACTAGCTGTAGGGGAATTCACATAATGTGCCATGGTTTATAGAATCAGCTAAGTATGTACTGTAGGGCTCTTTCTGATTTAAGTACATTTGCAGGTTTATCTTTACTTTGTCTGGAAATTAAATATGGAGAATGCAGTAAATAATTGGACTAGTTAAATAACAGTGACCTTTAATGCTTTAACCGTAAATTCAATTTAGAAGAGAGCGAGCAGGCAAGTTTTGTAAAATGAAACTCCATCGGGTATTATTAAATAATTTTACTAAAATAATAAGCACCAAACCACGTTTGGAATGTTCTGTATTGCACCACATGTGAACAAAATCCAATCTTTACAAAATACACTGTAAAACGTACGAACATCTTTTTCAATACATCTTTCATAATATGAATCGGGACATAAAAATATTTAAAAAAGTGCTAAATATATTTCAATAAATAAATTCAACCGCCACAAACCACAATAAAGGTCACCATTACAATCCAATTAGAATCGGGTGATGAATTTATTCACATAAGTTTGCTATACATATAATTATGAGCAAATAAACATTACACATACATATTATAATACCCATACGTTTTGACGGTTTGTACAAATAGTGACTTCATTGTGCATAAACATGTTTCGATCACTGCACGCAGTCTTCACAGAAGATCACATTTTACGGAACCACTTAAATCTCAGGTGACATATTATGTATCCTTTCGCAATAACTAAATCTCCGCGCGTCTGTCTGTCCTTCAAACTTTTCAATCTGAACTCATCACTCTCTATCACTGCCATAGAGTTCACAATCAAATTAAAAAGTTCGAATAACAATGTATACTGGGACGAAAACGCGCCGCCTCGTAACTATCTAAATAAATACTTATTTAATATCGTAAACAACATTAAAGTAATTATATGAATAGGAAAGTATCGCAACTTATATTCGTTTCGTTTCACCATAGCTTAATGGAAATGTTTGACATTGACCTATACAGGAGTCAGGGACATTTGAACAGATTGAATATTATTTAAAAAGGCTATATAACAAGCTTATATACTTTTATATCACAATATGAACGTATGATCGACGCAAACTATATTCGAGTACATGACGCCGTCGAGTGACAAAGCTTGAATGAATGTTGTACAGATATGTTTCATATACACTGTGTTTGTTTAGCTGCTAAATGTCCCGAACAGTAACTTATCGTAAAGACATTAATCTGACGCGTGTTTAGTAAAAGTACTGCAGTGTTAGCAACATTGGCGTAATACCATCCAGCTTCTAATAGGCTGATGAAAAAGTTAGAGGTAATTAACAAAATTAATCATTTTCTCAATTGAGTTAAAGTTCAAATTTGTTGAGGAAATATACCATTTTGGGATACTTTCTGTAAAAAAGCAATGTGAAGGGGGCACAGTTAGCTAACAATATGAGAAAATGCTTAAAGCGTTTGAGTATTGTTTTATTCATAGGAGAGATATAGATGTGAGTTTAGATTTAACACATTTTTGAGCAAACTGTTAATATCTGTTATCCAATAATGCATTACGGGCTTAGGTACATTGTAAATTAAGTACATTTTATTATTATATCAAGAGAGCACATTCGTCTAGTAACATTTTTTTATTTTGTGATGTAAAGAAAATCTACCGTTTTTAAATCAGACCTACAGAAACTGGATGTGTATTGACAAATGCCCGTGAAATGTAAACAGATATAGAGTTCCTGCCATACAACTGCGTATCGGTTACATTAGAATTAGTACCGATTACCACCGCACTAGTCCGAGAGCGCCTCTGTGCTTCCACGCGAAAGAGTCTGAAGAGGTTTCATACATGTTTCTCATCAGTGTCCTAATACAAAGCTTGTGTCCACTCTTGACAGTTGTGTTGAGTTTGTTTATATTTTCTCACAACTTTCATTTTGATTTTAGTGTCCTGATTGGATAGGATTATTTCATATTATATTGATTTATATTAGGGTCAAAATCGTACTTCCCAAACACAATATTTACCAAAAAGTATAAAAAGATTGGCATCAAAGTGACTGTTGACAGAAAATGTGAACAAACCCGCATTGTACCCGCGGCTAAGTCTGTAATCTCATTGCATTTACCAGCGATACTGAAGCGAATAGTCCTATGGACACCGTCACGACATTGCCGACTGTCCTCGGTGACGCGGGCGCATTCCTTGACGGCTGTCAAAGTGACAGGTTCGGGAATGACGTCCGCCCGTGCGTATTGGAGTGACGTCACCGCGACGCGTGCTAGTCCGGGCTAAACAAATATACGCTTACCGGCCGGCGGCGGTAAAGTACAAGCCAGAGCCTCGCGGGCGTGCCAGGGGCTGGAGCAAGACTTATTTACCTGGAAAGTAGAAAATAATATTTTTAATATCAAGTTCCACCTTGTTCATAAATACTACCATGCCGGTGAGTTCATAAATAGTGTATTAGGCCTCAGCCTCGAACTTAGCGGGCAGCGGGGCGGCGGCGGCGGCGGCGCGGGAGCGGGGCGGGCAACGCAGACCCGTTCTCGAAACAAGCGGGCAGCTCGCGCGGCGCTTTAGCGGCGAAGTGTTGTGTTCGGGGTTGTGTTGTCGAGATATTTGTTTTTATTCGAAAACGAAATGTCTGAACAACGGCGACAATTTTATTTCGATTCAAATTTATTCCTAACGCTCGATTTATTGTGGGCAAAAGAAGGAGTGCGCTGCCCGCTCGTTGCCCGCTCCCTCGCCGCTGCCCGCTCGTTGCCCGCTCCGGCGCCGCTGCCACGCCGCTGTTTTCGAGAACCGGTCTATTTGATTTTACGCATAAGATCCTGCCGCTCCCGCGCCGCCGCCGCCGCCGCCCCGCTGCCCGCTAAGTTCAAGGCTGAGGCCTTAACCTTCCTAAATAATGTATATTTTTGCTAAAGTAACAGTGGTACACTCACGGCGGCTAGCACTCGGACGACGAGTTGAGGTTAAGCGACAGCGGCGAATGATCTGTCGGCGGGCTGGCCACCGGGAAAGCATCTTTCATTA
This sequence comes from Ostrinia nubilalis, assembly GCF_963855985.1. Taxonomy (NCBI): domain Eukaryota; kingdom Metazoa; phylum Arthropoda; class Insecta; order Lepidoptera; family Crambidae; genus Ostrinia; species Ostrinia nubilalis. Next base: position 15,999,378 of record NC_087090.1, read on the forward strand.
CAGTAGTGATCCACACTTAATGAACAATAGTGGTGCACTCACGGCGGCTAGCACTCGGACGACGAGTTGAGGTCGAGTGGCGGCAGAGGCGGCGTGCGAGCTTTCGGCGGGCTGGCCTGCGGCGGCGGTCGAGTTGTCAGCGAGCCAATCTAAAGCCCGGTCTCCGAGCACGTAGAATTTTGTCCAATGACCCCAAGCTACTCATCCTTATCGCTCGCGCGTAATTATATTGCTGTCACGACTGTGCGACGGGCGCCCGCAGTGAGTGTGCGAGCGCGACAGCTACATAATTACGCGCGAGCGATAAGGATGGGTAGCTTGGCGACCAGACTATAGTACTAAAGTAACAGTGGTACACTCACGGCGGCTAGCACTCGGACGACGAGTTGAGGTCGAGCGACAGCGGCGAGCTGTTGGCGGGCTGGCCACCGGGAAAGCATGTCTCTGCTACAGCAGTGGACCACACTAAATAAACAATAGTGTTGTACTCACGCGGCTAGCACTCGGATGACGAGTTGAAGTCGATCAACGGCAGAGGCGGCGTGCGAGCTTTCGGCGGGCGAGCTGTCAGCGACCCAATCTAGCACTAAAGTAATAGTGTTGTACTCACGCGGCTAGCACTCGGACGACGAGTTGAGGTCGAGCGGCGGCGGCTGGCGCGGCTTGGCGCGCGTGAGCCGGTCGAGCTCGGCGGCGGCGTCGGAGCGCGCGGCGGCGGCGGCGGCGGCGGGCGAGTTGTCGGCGGTCCAATCCAGTACTAAAGTAACAGTGGTATACTCACGGCGGCTAGCACTCGGACGACGAGTTGAAGTCGATCAACGGCAGAGGCAGCGTGCGAGCTTTCGGCGGGCTGGTCGGCGGCGTCTGAGCGCGCGGCGGCGGCGGCGGGCCGGCGGCGGGCTAGCTACAGAGAGTGTGCACTCACGCGGCTAGCACTCGGACGACGAGTTAAGGTCGATCAGCGGCAGAGGCGGCGTGCGAGCTTTCGGCGGGCGAGCTGTCGGCGAGCCAATCTACTACTTAAGTAATAGTGGTACACTCACGGCGGCTAGCACTCGGACGACGAGTTGAGGTCGAGCGGCGGCGGCTGGCGCGGCTTGGCGCGCGTGAGCCGGTCGAGCTCGGCGGCGGCGTCGGAGCGCGCGGCGGCGGCGGGCTAGCTACAGAGAGTCGGCGAGCCAATCTAGTACTAAGTAATAGTGGTGCACTCACGGCGGCTATTACTCGGACGACGAGTTAAGGTCGAGCGACAGCGGCGAGCTGTTGGCGGGCTGGCCACCGGGAAAGCATGTCTCTATTACAGAAGTGAACCACGGAACCCGTTATAAGGATAAGTGCGAGGAAGAATCGCATTCCAGCGAGGTGCGCGAGGTGCGAGGCCAATGACCCCAAGCTACCCATCCTTATCGCTTGCGCGTAATTATGTTGCTGTCGCGCTCGCACACTCACTGCGGGCGCCCGTCGCACAGTCGCGACAGCAATATAATTACGCGCGAGCGATAAGGATGAGTAGCTTGGGGTCATTGGACAAAATTCTACGTGCTCGGAGACCAGACTATAGTACTAAAGTAACAGTGGTACACTCACGGCGGCTAGCACTCGGACGACGAGTTGAGGCCGATCAGCGGCAGAGGCGGCGTGCGAGCTTTCGGCGGGCTGGTCGGCGGCGGCGGCGGCCGGCGAGCCAATCTAAAGCCCGGTCTCCGAGCACGTAGAATTTTGTCCAATGGCCCCAAGCTACTCATCCTTCTCGCTTGCGCGTAATTATGTTGCTGTCGCGCTCGCACACTCACTGCGGGCGCCCGTCGCACAGTCGCGACAGCAATATAATTACGCGCGAGCGATAAGGATGGGTAGCTTGGCGACCAGACTATAGTACTAAAGTAACAGTGGTACACTCACGCGGCTAGCACTCGGACGACGAGTTGAGGTCGAACGGCGGCGGCTGGCGCGGCTTGGCGCGCGTGAGCCGGTCGAGCTCGGCGGCGGCGGCCGGCGAGCCAATCTAAAGCCCGGTCTCCGAGCACGTAGAATTTTGTCTAATGACCCCAAGCTACTCATCCTTCTCGCTCGCGCGTAATTATGTTGCTGTCGCGCTCGCACATTCACTACGCTAGCGATAAGGATGGGTAGCTTGGGGTCATTGGACAAAATTCTACGTGCTCACAGACCAGACTATAAGTACTAAAGTACACTCACGCGGCTAGCACTCGGACGACGAGTTGAGGTCGAGCGGCGGCGGCTGGCGCGGCTTGGCGCGCGTGAGCCGGTCGAGCTCGGCGGCGGCGTCGGAGCGCGCGGCGGCGGCGGCGGCGGCCGGCGAACTGTCGGCGGGCCGGCGGCGGGCTAGCTACAGAGAGTCGGCGAGCCAATCTAGTACTAAAGTAATAGTGGTACACTCACGCGGCTAGCACTCGGACGACGAGTTGAGGTCGAGCGGCGGCGGCTGGCGCGGCTTGGCGCGCGTGAGCCGGTCGAGCTCGGCGGCGGCGTCGGAGCGCGCGGCGGCGGCGGCGGCGGCCGGTGAACTGTCGGCGGGCCGGCCGCCGGGTGATCCCGTCTTCTTGTACAGCAGCGAGTTGAAGAAGTTGGCCAACACGCCCTCGTTGCCGGGCGTGCCGGGGCCCATGCCGATTTTTGTGCCGTCCAACTGGAAACCAAAGATGGGGGTAAGTGAAAAATTCAAATTGAAAAATTTGCGTCCACAGCTTCATTAAGCTGGTTTTCGATCTCATTGCGTATGAGTGGGTCCTCAAAAAAAGTATTTTTCTCATCATTTTCCATCCCAATATAATTATGAAAACTGGTTTAGCAGTAGGCTAGAAATGGGTGGAAAAACGACACAGACAGCCGGCCTGCAACGCGTTCTCTGCCGTATCACGCCACAAGCACCGCTGCGGCGGAAATTCACTGCGCAGCGTCGGGGAAGGGACTGTACTTGTGTAGCGGCGCGCAGGGGTAGTGTACCTGTACAACAGCGTAGTAAAGTGTACTGTACCTGTGTAGCGATACGGGGGGTACTGTACTATTGCAACGGCGCGGGGGTACCTGTGCAGCGTCCTAGGGAAGGGTATTATACCTGTGCGCCGCCGCGGGGATTGTATTATTGTATTTGTGCAGCGGTGCGGGGGTATGACAGCATAGACAAGTGTACTGTCTCTGTGCGGCGGCATGGGAAAGGGACTGTACCTGTGCGGCGGCGCGGTGCGTGGCGCGCAGCGGCGAGTCGGCGCGCGCGGGCGCGGGCGAGCCGGCCTGCAGCGCCGCCAGCTGCCGCTGCAGGAACGCCTGCTCGTGCTCCGCCTGCAGTCCACCTGGTGCTCGGGACGAGGGACTGTACCTATACGACAGTGTACACAAGTAACTGTACCTGTGCGGTGGCATGGGAAAGGGACAGTACCTGTGCAGCACCGTAGACAAGTGGACTGTACCTATACAAAATCGTGGACAAGTGTACTGTACCTGTGCAGCGGCATGGGGAAAGGGACTGTACCTGTGCTGTTGAATGGGTAAGGTGTACAGCGTCCTAAGGAAAGGTACTGTACCTGTGCGGCGGCGCGGTGCGTGGCGCGCAGCGGCGAGTCGGCGCGCGCGGGCGCGGGCGAGCCGGCCTGCAGCGCCGCCAGCTGCCGCTGCAGGAACGCCTGCTCGTCCTCCGCTTGCACCTCGGCTTCGCGACTGGCGCCGCTCTGTGGACAAATGAACAGTTATTAGCGAGAGAATCATTTATATTTATATTAACCGGCAGACAGTGGTGACTGAGTTTGTTGCGGCGCTTCTTCTCAGCACTTGCCAAATGTTGGTCTCGAAGCGCTGGAAGATTATGAGACATGTAGAGGCTCCTTAAGAGCAAAATGACGATTTGTAAGAACTATTTATTAGTCTAAACAAATAAAGAAATTTTGACTTTGACTTTGACTTTAGAAGAGCAAAGGAGGTTTTAGAACCTCCGCCAGGCCTGTTACTCTCCGCGAGTCATCATCATCATCATTAACAGCCCTTTACAGTGCACTGCTGGACTATGAGCCTCCTCCACTATAGTGGAGGGTTTTGCCGTAATCCCCACGCTTGGCAGGCGTATACATCGAAAATAAAACGCGCGGCGTACTCTCCTGGCATATTTAATTCACAAGGCATTCACGAGTGAGTAGTGAGTGACGTGTAAGCGCGCGTATTCTTCACCCATAGTGAAAAAAAATCAAATAAGAAAAAAATATGCGTGTGGTGCGCTAGATGGCGACACAGTAGCTTCTAGTAAAAGTCAGTCCTATCGCATCGGCACAGTACCGATGACTGACAAATTCAAACAAAACGGCGCTCGACTCTGAGACAAACTTAATTACACCATATCTTTGACCACATTGAGTAGACATTTTTATAAGAAAACTCTCTGTGCGTAATTAGATATTATTATTCTGCGACTCCGCTAAAAAATCAGTCTAAAATACAGTGGCACGGCAATTGGCATATTTGATAAAATTTTGATTTTAACTTACTTTTCGTATAGCGGGCTGTACAATAACGTCTCTGTAGTAGTCGTCCGGTTTACATGACTGCATGTTTTCATATAATATACTAATTTTCTTCATACTATCCCAGCCAGCGGGTCTGAAAAGGAAAAAAGAACGTAAGTAACAATGACATCATCATACGTTAAGGCGATTACATGGCCGAACGACCTTGAGCATTAGAGCGAGACAACGAGCCACCCGCCGCGCGCCCGCGCTTCTTGCCCGATACCAAAGTGCGCTCAGAATACAGATGCGAAGCGCTGCCAATTCTAACATAACTGCCTACGGGAATGTTAACTCGATTTTAATTTACGCAGATCGAAAAAAATTGCGATGCTTATTTTGTGTTTCAAAACAGAATTAAAAAAAAAGAAAATATACATCTCTACTACTACATATCTACGAACATATCATTATACAGAATAATAATAATTATCGTCAGCATATTTTCAAACTGAAACAAAATTGAAATAAATGATTATATTTCAATTAGACATCATTATACTTTAATTAGTACCATAACTATGAAAAATAAACAGTTATTTCCTCCTGTAAAGTTTGCAAAAAGGGACATACCTAAGCAGTTTGAAAGTTAGGCTGACTATATTCGTGTGTCTAAGTGAGCTTCTAAACAGTTTTTAAGTGTGTGTACGAGTACCTACCTAAATGTAAATGTCTGTCTGTGCAGGTATTCAAAATATTGGTCAAATATCGGTCAACATTGAATAAAATATTTTTGATCATCGAATACAATTTAAGACTTTACTTTCTCCGTTATTATTTTTTCGTAAAATCGAGAGAAAAATAAGATTTTAGATTTTTGCGTTCCATTTCAACTAAAATAGATAAACACGGATTGAGCGACATTTTTATATGAGTTACATGTCAAGTACGAATACGAATACTGTGTGTCGAGGTAACGCCACATATTGTCACAATGTAACATTATGACAATATGAGGGTAAATCAAGCCACATACAAAAACAGACTTCTTTTTCTATGCGGTTATTATTTTTGATTTGATTTTGAAATAAATCATATAAAAAAAGATATGAAAAACAGTAGGTATATCAGAAAAGATGGAGATGTTTGAAGAAACTTTTGATGAAACTTTTGAATTTTTTATGAATTTTTTATGATGGATAATTTTTTGTGTTATTTTCACATTTTCATCACTAAACTTTGAATTTTTGTCGAAATCCAATATCTAATTACTACAAGTGATATTTAGTTATTATCGTTGGAAAGAAGAGATAATCAGATGTTTTTAATGATCTTAAAAACAATCTACTAACACACATATTTTAATTTTTTTAATCAATTTCAAGTTATGTTTTTTATCGTGTTTTATACTTTTGTTAAACTTTGGCTGCTCGTAATTAGCTATCCAATCATTATCTGGATATAAAATGTTTTTATTAGAGTAAAGACATATTGGATCTTCATACCAAATAAAAAAAATCGGCATTGAAAATGCGACAAGAAAAGAAGCAGTTTTAGGTCAAATTTCGGAATTTTTTTTTTTTTTATAAAAATATCAGTAAAAAAAGTAGCTCATTTAGGGTCAAATGGGCGAACCTTTATTCAAAATAACCTTACATACGAAGTTTGTCTAACGTTCTACCAAACACCTGTATATTTTATTATTATTATCAGGGATCAAAATAGGTGGTACCTATCAATTTACCTGACCTTATTCGCGACGAGATGATTGAGCTGGATGAATCGAAAATTCCCTGGGAAAGATTCCGATTTTTTGTGGAGACCAATGAGATAAAAAAAAAACTCATAACTACCAACCAAAACCAATATACCAAACGGGGTACCCTGTAGATTAATTACCAATCGAAACGCAAAATGCACAAAAGTGATGTGATAGTTTCCAAGAAATTAATAAAATACGGTTTTGTAATTAACAAAACCGTATTTTATTAATTTCTTGGAAATGGAATTTAAATAATCCTTTGTATGTATTTTTTGTTGTCTAGTGATTTCCTATACCTAAGTGCGTTGTTTTATTATTATTACCTACTAACACATAATAAAAAAATACCTATGTATATCTCGAAGTATATAATAAATCTAGAATAAATAGATAATCAGCATCTTGTATACCTATGTATTTAAATTATCTTAAACATTTTATAATACCTATACATATTTAAAATGACGTAGTAAGTACTTAGATCACTTTCATTCAGCCACCGAACTACTATGAGTACCGAGTGTACCATCTGCGCTATAAATTCTTTATAGAAAAACAAAGAAGCGGAGCGTGCCAATGTGCGACACAGCCTCCCCGTGCGAACGCTAGTGAAAGACTGAGCTCCCGCATTCGCGCGGCCTGCGTGTGGAAATTACAGGGTATTTTGAATGTATGACACGTATAGGTGTACCAGAATCTCATGGCAAATGGGGAAAATAAACTTTGTTGAGTGCAATACTAGGGAAATTGGATTAAACGATCTTGATACTTTTTAATTTTTTATTTATGACTTTAATATTAATGAAAATGAAGTACGAATTCCTACCTATACATTTTAGGTATGTGTATGAAGAATGTTGTTATACATCGGGTTTTTAACTAATTTTATTATGTATCATACTTATAACTTATCACTTCATTCAGAACTAGAAAACGATTCTGAGAACTCCACTTGCATTTCTTGTTCTTCAATAGATGATCAAGTTAAAGAGGGATTTATACAGGGTGGAATTTTGTAATGCCACCTGGAGGGAAAGTACTCTTAATACTGTTGATAGAAAATTTTACTGAAAGAAAACATTCCTTTATTTTTGAAAAAAAAAAGAGAACTGCATTCAAAGATTTTCGAATTTTTTTCGAAAATTCACTACTAGGTATACCATAAAAATTTCTGTAACATTATCAAAATAATTTAAGATTTCATGGTTTTCCTTTCATTTGATTTATCAAGTTTGTTAGAGAGATTTCATCCTTATACTTAACCCTAACGATCGATGTAATAAAAATACAGGATGTAATTTTTAACAGATTTTAGTTGGTTCGATTCCCGGGTGTGGTAAGCAAATTTTTGGAAATCTTTGAATGCAGTTCTATTTCATTTCAAAAATAAAGGAATGTTTTCTTTGAGAAAAAAATTCTATCTACAATGGTACTTTCCCTCCAGGTGGCATTACAAAATTCCACCCTGTATAATATAAATCGCTCTTTCAGCATTTCAATTACTAAAACTTGCTTGATGATATCTTTTTAAATTTTCTTTACATGGTCATAACTTTTTCACTATTCCTCTGCACTAATGATGAAATATACCTGAAAACCCCGATAAAGCAGCTATTAGGTAAGAATAATTTAAATATAAACATAACCTACCCTCCTTCTGATGCAGTTAGGTAATAAACTAAATGTATCAAAACATTTCACTCCAACTTACTGTCAACTCAACGACGCGCTTTAAAATCAAAGATTGAGTTTGAATTATGCCCTATTTTACAATACACATTGAAAACAATATGATTTGCTTGAGCTTTTTCGACTTTTTCACAAAAATAACAAATAGGCATGAAGAGATTACAAAATTTTTGCAGCGGCTGACAGATCTCTTGATTTACTTTGACAGGTGACAATAAAGCCATAGACAATGGCCATATGAAAAACACACTTTTCCAATATTTTTGTTTGCCATGAGATTCTGGTACACCTATAATACATTATTTTTGAAAAAAAAAAATGAACAACAATTTTTTACATAATTAAATTTTCTATCATTTGGTGAAAGAATCATTAAAATCACTTCAGCCGTTTAGGAGTAGTAGGAAATTTCTTTGGTGAAATTAGAAGAAAGTTAAGAATTTTTTCTGTCAAAACTAATAGTTGTAACAAAAAAAACGAACAACAATTTTTTAGTTTAAGATATTATACATCTCACACATATTTTTTTTTCTTGTTTGGATCATCCATTTAGGAGGAGTAGGGATTCAAAGAGAGGTCTATTTTGCAGTTTTGCCTCACCTATCGCCTTAAGTAAGATTATTATACATACGTAGGTGGTACATAGTCACGTTCTACATAACTACGAGATTTGCTACTTCAGTGCTACGGTCGAGCCGTATCTCGTAGCATCGAAGCACTGCATTCACAAATAATGTCACGTGAATTGCACGAGCTACGGATCGATTAAGCACATGTTCCTCGTAGATGGATTTAGCCACGCCCACATGCATCCGTAGCAAGCAACTGTTGTACGAAGTCGAAGTCAAATCAAATAGTTTCTTCAGTACCCTTTCGAGGACGCTTATACACGTCCCAAATATAGCTTGCCCTGCCACCACTTCAAGACAACATAATATGGGCTGGTGCTGAGAAGAAGTGGCGGAAGAAACTCAGTCAATAAGAATAAGTGAAGTGGTACTTGTATTTGTACTGCTGCATGAAGTCGAAGTGTTCTTTATGAAGGACATCTAATACTCACATCAACACAGCGTCCTTCTCCACAATGAGCGCGGGCGTCCGGAAGGGCAGGCCGTATATCCGATGCGTGAGGTACTTGTACAGCAGGTCGCAGTTCTTGTCCTCCTTAGCGCTGGTGTAGAACAGAGCGGCGCCGTACTGCAGGCAGAACCGCCGCACCCACTGCTGCATGGATCGAAGTGTTCTTCATGAAGGACATCTAATACTCACATCAACACAGCGTCCTTCTCCACAATGAGCGCGGGCGTCCGGAAGGGCAGGCCGTATATCCGATGCGTGAGGTACTTGTACAGCAGGTCGCAGTTCTTGTCTTCCTTAGCGCTGGTGTAGAACAGAGCGGCGCCGTACTGCAGGCAGAACCGCCGCACCCACTGCTGCATGGATCGAAGTGTTCTTCATGAAGGACATCTAATACTCACATCAACACAGCGTCTTTCTCCACAATGAGCGCGGGCGTCCGGAAGGGCAGGCCGTATATCCGATGCGTGAGGTACTTGTACAGCAGGTCGCAGTTCTTGTCCTCCTTAGCGCTGGTGTAGAACAGAGCGGCGCCGTACTGCAGGCAGAACCGCCGCACCCACTGCTGCATGAAGCCGAAGTGTTCTTCATGAAGGACATCTAATACTCACATCAACACAGCGTCCTTCTCCACAATGAGCGCGGGCGTCCGGAAGGGCAGGCCGTATATCCGATGCGTGAGGTACTTGTACAGCAGGTCGCAGTTCTTGTCCTCCTTAGCGCTGGTGTAGAACAGAGCGGCGCCGTACTGCAGGCAGAACCGCCGCACCCACTGCTGCATAAAGTCGAAGTGCTCGTCGCGGTAGTCGTGCTCTTTCTCCAGGGTTGTCATGTAGTCGGTCTGGAATTAGGTGATAGGTTAGATCAGGGGTTCCCAAAGTATGCACCGCGGCGCCCATGCACCGTAGAAAGTAAAGAAAGGTGCCGTGAGTCAATCTATTACATCGCGTAGGCGCTTGAAAACCGTTGATACTCTACCCCTCCCACGTCTTTCTTAAACTCACATCTTTTCTTAAAGGTTTTAAACCTTTGTTTGTCACCTGTCATCCGCTTTGCAATGGAGGGAAGTCGAACCTTAATTTCGAACTCCTCCTATGTTCTTCTGATTTATTTCGTTGCGGGTCCAATGACAGTTAACTTTCCCCCGGGACAAACTTGACCTTCATTGGTTGGGTTTTTGTGGCGGTCAAGCTGTAGATCCTGGCTACACAGGAGTTGCAGCGGTGGGAACGAGAGGTGGGAATAGTCCCGTACCCCTCCCACGTCTTTACCCGAGCGTCTTTTGACTGTATCTTTATTTTTAGTTTTTATGAAGAAGGGAGGTATAGCCTGACCAGGAACATAAAAACCCTGGCATAGAGGCGCGTCAATTGCATTTGATAGTGCAACACTGAGTACAGTCGTACCTGTGTTAAATTAATAGGCTAACTTTATGTATCAGGATTCAGGATTACGGGCTAATTTGATATTTTCATAAATTAACGAAAAAATATTATTATACATAGGTAACCTAGTTTAAATAAATTAAATGAAACCATCAATCGAGCTAGTAGGATTTATTTTATTATTCATCAATAATCAAATTCAGAACTTGAATATTCAACTGCAATGTCTGCTCATGAACGCTTCAAACTCGGTACTTCTTTCCCAATTCCATAAAATTCAACACTTAGAAAGTGACAAAAAACTTTAAAATAGGTAGTTGAAACAAACCACAGCTAATTTTCATAGTGGACTGTACTATACTATAAACATGTCAGTCAATTTGACAACCTTTGTCGGAAACATTATTCAATGAAAATATTGTCCGAACCCTTAGTATTCTCTTCGACAAATACTTTAACACATAGTGAACCACATTTCTTTCACGACTATAAAAAGATTTTAGCAATTTAATTCACAAAATCAATGAGGATCATTTCGATTTTTAGCTGTGAATGCAGATTTATAGGTCTAAGAAATCTTTAATATACAGTCCAAAAATTTTTTTTCTACGACAAAAATTGACGAAGTTATGGCCAAATTACTAAAAAAGTTCACTGACCGCCCGGCGCGGGACCGATGACGTCACTATATCCGATCCGAACGCTGCCGGCGTACTGCGTGGATAGAAAATATTTTTTTCTAGCCAAACTATCAGTTTTAGAGAAAAACTTGTTATGACATTTATTCATCAGAATAAAGTAAGCCATCGATAGGTAATTTTTAAAAATAGAAATTGTAAAAAATATCGCAAAAAATCCATACGCTCAGACGATTCAATAGAACGCGGAGACGCGATTAGGGTCTCCGCGGTGGTATATTTGGCGATTTATTCAAATAAAGTGTTCATAATTGTTGTTAGTCATATCTTCGTCCAAGTAAAATATAAAAATGTATAAATATTAATTTATTTACTTCTAACAATAAGTATAGCTGAGGCAGATACACTCTGCCTAAGCTACAAGACATTGCTATGAAGATCATTTCGATGTACACGCAATACCTACCTGTTATTTAGTTTTTCTGAGTTAAACCTACGTACCTACCTATCTATTCACCGTTCCCATGGGCGGGCCAGCTGCTCCCTCCTGGAAATCTATTTAATCTTAGCCTAGAAGCTGGGTATGACTCCCCCGCCCCTCTCCTCTCCCCAGGTCATAAGCTGGGCATGACTGCGTCTTTCCATTCTATACATAGCCAGAACGCAAGGGTGTGAAACTAATCGAGTATAGTTTGGATGTGACTTTTTTTACTAAGCTCCTCCAAACTATACACGACCAGTACGCATACGCTGCGTACTGCTCGCGTATACTTTGTAGTGACTTAGGTCAATTATCTTACTCCAAAATATACATCGTCAGTACGCATACGGACTAATCATGTATGTATTGTAATAAGTTCGCGATTACAATGTATACGCGAGTACTTAGTTGCATGCTCGTCATTTTGACTTATTTACCTCTCTTTCTATTACATATTAATTCATAACTTCGTGTCTACTTTAAACATTGAATCAATTTCGACACGTGCCATTGTTTTGATAAAGAGCTTTTTGGTGTTTCATATTCTGCCATAGAAAAGATATTTGTTTTGGGGCTGAATAACTCTTAAATTAAGAATTATGTATGTCAAAATGATTTTTGTTCTTGAGATAAAAGCTTATAAATAAAAATAAATATCCCTGGACATTTTACACTGCGCTTCTAGTCCCAAACTAAGCAAAGCTTGTACTATGGGTACTAGATAACGGATATAAATGTTACGGTCAAAGTGATAAATGTGAAAATTATGAATAATCGCCGGTTATTATGAATAATTACCGCATGATTTGGTTAATGTGATTAATATGAGGTCATTTATGTGTGTATAAAACTAAATAGGCGGCTTAGGGGTGGCCCAAGGGCCACCCCCGCCGCACCTTAACCTATTTTTCACTTTAAATCAAAACATTATGTTATAGGCATCATGGAAAAGTAATATTATGCAAGAAACATTCCAAACTCATTATGCCAAATTATATTAATATATGATATCAAAACGTTCAAAAGTTTGGCTGTACACGAGCACGTACACAAGATGTTGTTCTCTTTTAAGAAATTTGTTAGTACTAAGGTTGAATTATTAAATAATCACTGTTAAATGTGATTAATTTATCACTTTTACCGCGACTGTCAGTAATTATTCATAATAACCGGTTATTATTAATAATTTTCAATTTATCACATTAACCGTAACATAAACATACTTAAATACTTTTTTTGTAAATACATACTTATTATATATAGAAGACACCCAGTCCAATACAAACAAATATCAAAATATGTTCATGCACACAAATTAATGTTTGTACTGTGCGGGAATCGAACCCGCTACCTCCGGAACAGTTATCCGTTTCGAACCACTACACCGAACGGTCGACAATTTTAGTTAATAATGCACGTTTAACTTTCTTCATTCACTCTCACTAATAAATAATTGTTATTTAATTTGAAATCTACGTAATCAATTTAATTTCAGAAACCACTTACATTAGTGTTATAAATCTAGATTTATTATAATAATATGTAGATTCAGTAAAATAATAATATTTTATGTAATAATTAATGAATTTAAAAATGGCATCACCGTACGTGATCTACATAGGTAATTCTTATTTCTAATCTCGAGGACAAAGCACGAGCATAATATCTAATAAATGTAATAATTTTAAATATAATTCCATATTTTATTAAATCAAATAAACTAAACACACTCTAGTCAACTGTAAGTGGTGTAGTATAGTTTGGAGCGAAGACGGAATCCATCCACGATACAAACTATACACGATCAGTACGCAAAATTCGTGTATAGTTTGTACCTAGTGACCGACTTACAAAGAGACACTCCAAAATATACACGAGCAGTTTCCTATGGGTGCGTTCTGGCCATGTATAGAACGGAAAGACGCGGCATGACTTCCCCCTCGGCCAGAAGTCGGGTATGATTTACCCCCCCCCCCCCCAGGCCAGAAGCTGGGTAAGGCTTGACCCTCCCCCCAGGCCATAAGCATAAGCTGGGTATGACTCCCTAGGCCAGAAGCTGGGTACGACTTACCCCCCCCCCCACTAGGCCAGAAACTGGTTATGACTTGACCCCCCCCCCCTCCCCCCAGGCCAGAAGCTGGGTAAGGCTAGCCCCTCCCCCCAGTCCATAAGCATAAGCTAGGTACGACTCCCCCTCGGCCAGAAGCTGGGTATGACTAACCCCCCCCCCCCCCCCCCTAGGCCAAACTGGGTATGACTTGCCTCTCCCCCCCTCTTACCAAGGCCAGAAGCTGGGTAAGGCTTGTAGCTGGGTATGACTTATCCCCCCCCCCCCCCCTCTAGGCCAGAAACTGGGTATTAGCACTCATATTATGTATTATTATGTTCAATACAAACAATCATAAAGTTACACTCGCCCCAACCGCGTCTCCGCATTCCATCGAATCCTATAAAAATGTGGTTTTTGGACATAGCGATATTCATTTTTCACAATTTTTATTTTTAAAAATTACTGGTGGATAGGTTACTTTATTTTGATGAATAAATGTTATAAAAAGTTTTTTTCTAAAACTGATAGTTTAGCTGGAAAAAAATATTTTCCATCCCAATAGTACGCCGGCTGCGCTCGATTCGGATATAGTGACGTCACGCGGCCCTGCGTACGTTGACTTTTAGCGGCAAAACGGCCTATGTTTATTACTTATTATCTTCGTAAGTAATGGTCCGATTTGGATAATTCAAAAAGATATATCTTTCTTATGTCTTAAAGATTAACGTAGATATAGCCTGACCAGGAACATAAAAACCCTGGCATAAAGGCGCGTCAATTGCATTTGATAGTGCAACACTGAGTACAGTCGTACCTGTGTTAAATTAATAGGCTGACTTTATGTATCAGGATTCAGGATTACGTCCTAATTTGATATTTTCATAAATTAACGAATAAAGATTATATAGGTAACCTGGTTTAAATAAATTAAATGAAACCATCAATCGAACTGGTAGGATTTATTTTATTATTCATCAATAATCAAATTCAGAACTTGAATATTCAACTGCAATGTCTGCTCGTGAACGCTTCAAACTCGGTACTTCTTTCCCAATTCCATAAAATTCAACACTTAGAAAGTGACAAAAATCTTTAAAATAGGTAGTTGAAACAAACCACAGCTAATTTTCATAGTGGACTGTACTATACGATAAACATGTCAGTCAATTTGACAACCTTTGTCGGAAACATTATTCAATGAAAATATTGTCCGAACCCTTAGTATTTCTCTTCGACAAATACTTTAACACATTGTGAACAACTTTTCTTTCACGACTATAAAAAGATTTTAGCAATTTAATTCACAAAATCAATTGCGTACATTTAAAATAAAGTTTGTTTACACTTTGACAGCAATAGACTGACATGCAAGGTGACATGTCAATGAAGTTTTCAGTTACTGTTGCCATTAAAAGAAATTAGTACCATTAGTTTTCCGCAACATGGCGAGGGTTTTTATGTTCCTGGTCAGGCTATACTAGTTTTATTGAATTTTCTACAACAGTACTGATCCTCATTGCGCACATTTAAAATAAAGTTTGTTTACACTTTGACAGCAATAGACTGACATGCAAGGTGACATGTCAATGAAGTTTTCAGTTACTGTTGCCATTAAAAGAAATTAGTACCATTAGTTTTCCGCAACATGGCGAGGGTTTTTATGTTCCTGGTCGGGCTATAAGTTATTAATTTTTATCAACATCGAGTCCATAAAACTTAAGGTTTAATATTCAGTAGCATGATCTTTAAACTCTTCAAGTCAAGGCTAGCGATTTTGCTGTCTTGCTATTCGAATACGATCTACTGACCTTTGTGACGACCACAACGATATCCAGCCCCCGATTCGTGGTAAACACCGCCTCGGGCAGCGGGCTGTCGTCATCGTCTCCATTTTCGAAGTCGTCCGACAGGTTCCTAGAAGACCGCTTCATGGGAGACGAGGCTGTCGGCTCCAGCGCCACTCTTGCACTAGCTGCTTTTTACTAGTTTTTGTTCTGGCAATGATTTACTGACCTTTGTGACAACCACCACAATATCCAGCCCCAGATTCGTGGTAAGCACCGCTTCAGGCAGCGGGCTGTCGTCGTCGTCTCCATTTTCGAAGTCATCCGACAGGTTCCTGGAAGACCGCTTCATGGGAGACGAGGCCGTCGGCTCCAGCTCGTCGCCCGGCTCCGTGTACCTAAGCCACTTCTGCACTTGCTGCTTTTTACTATTTAGTCTTTGTTCTGGAAATAAAGAGGGATATTGTTAATTGGTGTATTTTATTCGTTCGTTCGTTCGTTCCAGCCGAAAGACGTCCATTGCTGGACAAAGGCCTCCCTCAAGGATTTTCAAACTTTTCAAAGACCGGTCCTGCGCCTCCCGCATCCGCAGGTGTATTTTATTCATTTAAAACAGTCTGAGTTGAGATTTGAATTGTCTAATTATATGTAGAGAGACGTTTACGTTTAGGACATGGTATTACCAGGCCTGTTCATCTCCGCGAGTTTGCATCGAAAACAAAACACGCGGGACGGCGCCTACTGGGATATTTAATCGACAGGACACTCAAGAGCGAGCATTGACGCACGCACGTGTATTCTTCACCCATTTGCATTGTAAAGACAATAAACTATGTATGTGAAAACGGTGGTGTAATTAATACTGTGCAGTATTTTAACTGCCTGAATAATAATAGAAACACAAAATATAATTCATGCATAATCATGTATTTCCTCCGCCATTTTCCGCAATTTGGCACCTCACGTCATACACCATTTTACCGAAGTCAGCCAGCCCTATGGCTTCGGCGCAGTACCGATCACTGACGTTTGTCAACAACAAAATGGTGTTCGACTCTTGAGACAAGCTAAATTACACCATATTGTTAACGACATTGAGCATACATTTCTTTAAATACCTTCGCGAAGAAAATCTTCTGTACGTAGTACTTATTATTATTCTGTGGTATTACATTAAAAGTTTACATAATCATTAATCAACATTAGCATTCTACTGGATGTACTGCAGTGCTGGGAAAATCCTTGGGGAGGTCTTTGTCCAGCAGTGGACGTCATTTGGTTAAAGCCTTCTACTGGAGTACCGATTTTAGGTGTCCTCCTCTTACATACCTTTGAGTAAAAATCAACGGGAATAAAGATACAAAAAGCTCTCTAATATTAGATCGATACTTAATGAGGGAAATCATCGAAGTAAAGTTATTTACAAGGTCGAAAATAATGCGTAAGATATTGGCCCAAACTGGAGTCACAACACTATAGAAATAATGACATCATCAAATAAAATAAACAGTAGGCTAAGTCATTCGTCGTATCCGTGATTTACGATAGTGTATAATTAGCATAAGTATTTGAAAGAGAAAAATGTTTACAAAATATGAGAGATTAAAAAGTTAGACACATTTGTATGAGATTCATTGCAATTTTGCATACTTGAGACGTATGTACAGTAGACAGCACATCAGGCTATACATTTTTGTTGCAAAGTCGCCCTTATCGCAACTACGTAAGATGTAACCACAGTGTTTACGTTGACGTGCCGTTGACTGTACGTACATGCATGCATGGTCCCTTCAAATATTGCATTCTCCACGCAAGCTATGTAGATTTTATTTTGCAATCTGTCGTAGACTTAGCACGTTAAGTTGAATACTGTCGATAACTCAAAAACAAATACAAAAGTCTTCAAATCGGACACGTCACTTTACATGTGGACAAAAGAATTCTGACCAATTATATGTCCAAACGGCATAAACTAATAATTCACGCTGAAAACACAAACGGAATTTACTTTCATGCATAATACAGAATGTAAATCTTTCAGCTGAATTGTGACTGGAATCATGTTCGGAATTATAACCCTCCAAAAAGGGATAGTTCTTGTTTTTCTTATGATACATGAGCAGCGTGGGACGTCCACCCACAAGGTGGACCGACGACCTAATAAAGGTAGCAGGAAGGCGCTGGATGCAGGCCGCTACCAACCGTGCGATGTGGAAGTCATTGGGGGAGGCCTATGTTCAGTTCAGTACCTAGTGGACGTTCTGTGGCTGAAATGATGAATTATCTCCAACCTTTAAAGAACCCTAAGAGATTTGTAATAAGATAAAATACAGTTTTTTCAAGTACTCATAAATAAATAGCGAAACTATGCATGCAGACTTCTCTGGAATCTATAGACCGCACGCATGCAAAGAATTTCCTGAAGTATTTAGTACTGCAGGAAACACATCTACTTAAAACAATAAGCATATTGTCTGCGTGTTGTGCATAATAAACCAATACCTACTAACTCTGTCCGTTTGTTTGATAAAGTTTGCGATATCTTGATTATGGTTTTGAAATAAATAGGACCTAAAAAACTTACGTCAATCAATCGATTATATTTTTAGCGTCAAGTATTATGCTATTAGTTTTTCGCCCGTATTCACAAACATTACTTTGAGGTCTCACAGTGCGCGTGAACGCACAGGGTGACACACAAACCAATCACAGAGCACTATTAAACGCTGTGCGTTCGATTTTCTGTTTAACTTAAGCAAGCATCGTTTGTGTATATGGACGTTTGATAGGGAGGTGCACGCGATAGTGTTTTTTTATAAGAGACCACAAACTACGCGGGCGAAGCCGGGGGCATAAGCGACTATGTCATTCATAAATCCGCACACAGCTTTTGATACATAATATTGTCTTCTTTAACACAGGATATAAAAATGTGATAACTTCACAACAATGTGGTCTAAATAAAACTTTAACCGTTGAACCAGTCTTATAGCGTTGATTAAATATGCATTACGCGACAAGACTGACGTAACGTCTGACTCAGCGCAGAATATAAACATTGTATTGAGACCCAAACAACTTAAAAGCATTTGGGAATCGGTATAGAGAGATTCAAGACTGCATTATTAACACTTTCGGCGTTACTGCAAACATTTTTAGATCTTTTGATGATCAATATAAAGCGGAAAGTAATTATGGGCGCGCGTAATCGCTTCTGTATGGCAAGATTTTTTAATTAAAAAAAAAGAACGCAAAGGAAAACTACACCCGAAAGTTGCGTAATGCAAATACAATAGTTAGACAATCTGCACCATATTATTGTATAAAAAGAAATAAGTGCTATAATAGCTTAAGGTGCAATTTACTAAGTGCAGATGAAAGCACCTAAATGTGGATTCAAAACTACCTATCAAGTCGAGACCAACCACTGAACTATGGAGGTTTACTCACGCTTAAATCGATTATTACATTACTTTGAAAAGGAGTTCCATGCTCTCAATTAAGATCAAAGATCATAAAACAACCACCAATACAAAGATAAACATTGAACAAAACGCAACCAATTTACCACTTTACTGCCTTTATCTTTGAGATCAAACTGCACTGGATGAGCGTAATTAATCCCAATGGCGATGAATTTCTGTGCCTTGACACATGCAGCTAGTTAGAATCTAATAAGGATGCATCAATGCATCCTGACTCATTACTACTGAGGCCACGAAATAGGCGACGTTATCGTAATTATGTATTGTATTGTGACTTTTACTTATATTTCTTCTATGGGCGATTGTTTACAAAGGTAATTACTATTTTCAATAGATAAGAAAATAATTAATCTCTCCTGTTTTTGTTTGTTTAGCGTTTTTAAACAGAAAATTGCTATAAGAACATGTAGAAAACTTCAAACAATTTTATCATCTCATATGATATTTTTCACTAAAATTAAATTAATCACAAAAGAAGATGCACACTACTTTATTACCATTCATTAGTAGGTAAGCTGTCAATTTTAAAAACAATAAAAATCGATAAATGTATATTGTGTAAGATTGTATACCTGAATATTTTTTTTTATAATGGCATTAAATTAATTAGTTAAACTGCACAGGTATTTATTAACAAGTTATTAAACAACTGAACCACTCTTTTAGTGGCTCCAACTGTTGACACATTAAGTTCTTTTGTGACAAACATTGTAGACAGTATGCTGAACTTTTGATAAATTAATACATAACATAATGTAAATTATTGTATTCTAAATTTATTCATTTAGATCGTTTCATCCACGAAGACGCGCCCCACCAATTTTTGATCGAGGGAAGCGCGGGATGCGGGGAGTTTGATCCGAGCAATCCGAGCGTTATTATTGTAGTGTGCGTGTGTACTCATGGATAATTTCGCGTGTATCGAACACTCAAAACATTAACAGAAGAATGGTGGGGCGCGTCTTCGTGGATGAAACGATCTATAGTAATAGAAAGCAAACACTAAAGAATATAATAAATATGAAAATTGGGTGTAATTATAACAGAAAGTTAAATAAATTCACTTTTACTAGGATTACACAAGGGCCCATTATGTATCCAGTACTTTAAATGAAGTAGTTAGGTAGTTATTATATCATGAAGATCCAAAATTACTAAATTGAGATCAAGTAAAGAAAGTATGTTTGAATAAAAGTGTGGTGATTACTATTTCAAGTGCTACCTTCTTTCTTTTTTTTTTAATAAATGCTGCAACAGTTTGGTGCAGCTGTACAAACATTGACCAAGACAAAGTATACTTTGGGATGAATATTAATGTAATGCACTATTTGGGTAAGCCATAGATACATACAGGGTGTTTTGATATCTATCTAGTGTATATTTTTGGGCGATTCTCTGTAAGCTCGTAATCGGCTGTCCCGGCCGATTTTTTCACAAAGCAATTAAAATATTAAAAAAAAAAACACACTCGTAATGAAACTTTAACCCAAAACTTTACGGGCCCTTTGTTTTTAGAACCATAACTATTTTTAGTTTTTTTCTAGACTCGATTGAAGCCCGAAAAATACAGTCCCCTGGCTGTCCCCATCACTGCATTTCCGCCTAGAAATGATATTTACGAAGAAGATATTGAAACTACATACATCTGGCAGCTCATAGCATAAAGAATAATAATGAAATTATATTATTTTCGTAAAACAAGCTCTCATTACCAATTTTATTTATTTAGTAAACTCCTGTAAACTTTGTCCCCAGAATTTTAATACAGTGCCCTGCCAAAAAATTAAATTCATAATATAAAAAAACTATAATAGCTACGATGTTTTTTTTGAGTGAAATGAAATGCAATTGCTATAAAATAGGCAACCTTGCCGAATGCGGCGTTGAGATGCCTATTTTTTTAGTGTCAGAGCGTCATTTGTGAGGTGAACACGCGCTTGAATCGCCACCACACACAGTCCACTGGTAAGTTATAATATGCATGTTAATTACTTAATCATCTCTAAATAAAGTATTTTCTTTCTTTTCTTTCTTTCTTTTCAGCCAAATGACGTCCACTGCTGGACAATAAAGTATAAATTGATATAATATTTATGTCTCAATTGATCGGTAGATTCTTAAAACACTATTTAACATCATTTTCGTAAATATTGTGAAATCTAGCCGAAAAACACAGTCCCCTGGCAACAGTCCTCTGCCTGAAATTGCACAAATATGTGCATCAGGTCGCAAGTATTTATTCCTGGTCCATCCTCGGCTTTCCAAATAAATATAAAACACTAACAATGAGGCAGCAAGGTTCTGGAGTTGAGGCCATGTACCGGAAAACGCAGCGAGAGACAAGCGACACCGAGCCACCTTGTGGGTGGACCGACGACCTCATAAAGGTAGCAGGAAGGCGTTGGATGCAGGCCGCTCTACCAACTGTGCGATGTGGAAGTCATTGGGGGAGGGCGGGAGGCCTATGTTCAGCAGTGGACGTCCAATGCTGAAATGATGTTGATGACTAACAATGAAAAGTGTCAGCTGCTTTTGCAACAGTGGTTCTTGTGAGCATTATAACGGAAAATCTTTAATCTGCTGAACCTGAATTGACCACAAATTCCCCTCAAAGATTTGATGATGAAATAGCAGGAACGGGTGGTACTCGGAATTCAGTGCCTCAGAGGTTAAGGTTAATTTTTGATATGAATGTTTATTAAGGAAAGTTGTTATTTCTGTTAATTTTTTATAAAGACATTTTGTTTACTATTGATTTGCTATAAAATAATAAATAATTGATCAATTTAAAATGACTTTTTCTTAAAGTATAACAGTCCTCTGTGTCAATTAACAGTCCCCTGTCATGATTTCTTGGAAAATCGCTAATAACTCGGAAAATATTAATAATTTCAGTGGGACTCCTTATCTAACTAAAATAATAGTCAATTTTCTTTGAAATGGATCACGGTTTTTTGGAAAATGTTAAAAATAATTGCCAGGACAGCATTTGTATGGGACCTGTACGAGCTTACAGAGAAATGCCCTTTTATTAGATCTTGTTGACAAGATGAAGAGCTTTTTTATATGTTGCATTATTTTAAGTAATTTGTGTGTAAGTAAACTAAAAGTTTTGACTGTAAGGAGTTGGTATAAAGTGAACGACCTTACTGGTGTTGGATGTGAAGCCAGCCTAGTAAACATGCTATTTTTGGTTGAGCTATTTTTCCAAGTAAAAAGTTCAAGATAGGCTGCCAAAAGTGTAAAATAAATTCTTTTGCAGATGACTGTACTTGTATTTATAAAAGTAAAGGAATTTAACACCAGCATTCACAAACGATGCTTGCATAAGTGACGCAGCAAATCGTACACTCTGAATAGAGCTCTGTGATTGGTTCGTGCGTGACCCTGTGCGTCCACGCGCATTGTGAGACCTCATAGTAATGTTTGTGAATACCGTTGTAAGCAGATTATCCTTAGTTAAAAAAGCTTCCAAGTTTTCAAAAGAAAAAAAAATTTACGAACCAGGTGTGAGATCCAATTTATCTATGTGGTCGCCGAGCACTGATGCCCAGCTCTGCAGCTGGTCCAGCACGCCCCACGGCGTCGTCATGGCAACCGTGAGAAGCGCCAGTGTGTGCGGGAATGTATCCTCGTTGAGGGCGAATTTGAGCAGGTTTGTGTGTCCTGGATCACCGTCCAGCACCCATACACTGAGACGTGTGTGATCTGTACGAAAAATACATTTTATTCACATATACAGGGTGTTAGGTAAATGGGTATATGAGCCGACACTAGCCCATGTTAACATGGTCATATAAATGGTATGGTGAAGTCAGAAAATTTATATCTTCATTTTAATTATTTAATTTTCATACAAATCGGATTTTATAAATTTTATTTTGTATGAAAATGAGGATCAGTACTGTTGTAGAA
This sequence comes from Ostrinia nubilalis, assembly GCF_963855985.1. Taxonomy (NCBI): domain Eukaryota; kingdom Metazoa; phylum Arthropoda; class Insecta; order Lepidoptera; family Crambidae; genus Ostrinia; species Ostrinia nubilalis. The sequence continues at coordinate 16,022,098 of NC_087090.1, forward strand.
AATTCAATAAAACTAGTATCTACGTTAATCTTTAAGACATAAGAAAGATATATCTTTTTGAATTATCCAAATCGGACCATTACTTACGAAGATATTAAGTAATAAACATAGGCCGTTTTTGCCGCTAAAAGTCAACGTACGCAGGGCCGCGTGACGTCATTATATCCGAATCGAGCGCAGCCGGCGTACTATTGGGATGGAAAATTTTTTTTTTCCAGCTAAACTATCAGTTTTAGAAAAAAACTTTTAATAACATTTATTCATCAAAATAAAGTAACCTATCGACCAGTAATTTTTAAAAATAAAAATTGTGAAAAATAAGTATCGCTATGTCCAAAAACCACATTTTCATAGGATTCGATGCAATGCGGAGACGCGGTTGGGGTGAGAGTAACTTAATGATTGTTTGTATTGAACATAATAATACATAATATGATGCTAATACCCAGTTTCTAGCCTGGGGGGGAGGGGGTCAAGTCATACCCAGTTTCTGGCATTTCTGGCATGGGGGGGGGGGTGTCATACCCAGCTTCTAGCCGAAGGGGAGTCATATCCAGTTTATGCTTATGGCCTGGGGGGAGGGGCAAGCCTTACCCAGCTTCTGGCCTGGGGGGAAGGGGAGGGGTCAAGTCATACCCAGTTTCGGGCCTGAGGGGGGGAGGCGTAAATCATACCCAACTTCTGGCCGAGGGGGAAGTCATGCCCAGCTTATGACCTGAGGAGAGGAGGGGGGCGGGGGAGTCATACCCAGCTTCTAGGCTAAGATTAAATAGATTTCCAGGAGGGAGCAGCTGTCCTTTCCTGCAGCAGCTGGCCCGCCCATGGGAACGGCGAATAGATAGGTAGGTACGTAGGTTTAACTCAGAAAAACTAAATAACAGGTAGGTATTGCGTGTACATCGAAATGATCTTAACAGCAATGTCTTGTAGCCTAGGCAGAGTGTATCTGCCTCAGCTATATCTTATTGTTAGAAATAAATAAATTAATACTTATACCTACATTTTTATACAGTGTGAGTCACGTTAAAGTGCACATATGAAAATAGATGAAACTAGACCTATTTTTATCGACAAAAAAGAGGTCAATTTTTTTTTTTAGATTTTTTAAAAAAAAATTATGGATTTTTTTTCTTCCAATTACTTATTGTAAAGAAAACGTAATAACTTTTAAACTAAGCGGTATATCCTCACAAAATAAAAACAGTAATAATGCTAAATAACAGGCGATACTAAAAAAATACATAAAAGACACAAAAAATGCCAACAAATAATAAAAAATGATACTTTTTGAAAAAAATCTGCTTTTAAATTCGTGTTTTTTTGGTTATTTGATAAATTTCTCCAAAAAATGTCCCTATAACAGGTGGTTTTTATTTCTTTGTATTATTCTCTATCGTATTATCTTTGTAAAACCAAAAATCGTATGTCTCTATTCCTATCACAACATTTGCTAAGATCGTTTGAACAAAGGCCTGCCACAACATTATTTTCCGCTACAGGTAGAGACAATTTTAATTTTAACTAAAATGCTTATTATACTTCAAAATCTTTTGTTTTTATTTGAAATCTAACTTGTCTTTATCAAAATTACAAATCTAGAGCCATTTTCAGTTTCGTTGTTAACGAAGCGTTGAATGGCGCGCCCGGAGAGGCTTAGTTCAAACGATCATTGCAAACGTTGTGATAGGGATAGAGACATGCGATTTTTGGTTTTACGAAGGTAATACGATAGAGAATAATACAAAGTAATAAAAACCACCGGTTATAGGGGCATTTTTTGGAGAAATTTATCAAATAACCAAAAAAACACGAATTTAAAAGCAGATTTTTTTCAAAAAGTATCATTTTTTATTATTTGTTAGCCTTTTTTGTGTATTTTATGTATTTTTTTAGTATTGCCTGTTATTTAGCATTATTACTGTTTTTATTTTATTAGGATATACCGCTTAGTTTAAAAGTTATTACGTTTTCTTTACAATAAGTAATTGAAAGAAAAAAAATTCTATAAAAAAAATAAAAAAAATCTCATATATTTTCATATGTAGGGTCATTCCATGACAAATGTTACCGAGGGTAAAAAACTAAATATGTTCTTTTCGCATTAAATCTGATTAATTTTGAAAGTAAACATTCCAAACTATAATGTGCAACAAAAAAAATCTGCAAGAAACAAGTAATTTTTAAGTTATTAGTCTTCAAAGTCTATACTTAAGTCAACTGTCTTAATGATCATTTTCTCTCTAATTATTGGTAATACGATTAAAAAAAAAACTATCAATCTGTGAAACGTTTTGCCACTATATGATTTGAGGGTATTTATCATAGTATTGGTAGATAGTGCCATAGTCCCAAAAAAATTGATAATCATCAAGTTTTAAGTGTGTTTTCTTGTTATTTCGGCGATGTAACACCCGAAACAAAAAAACAGGTATTTGTTTTATTATTGTACCTTACACATGGATTAGGATAACAATATTTGGTGAAAGTAAGGTCATGGTAGTAATGATTTCAAATACTAACTAATATCTGAGCATGATACTAATTTAGTATGTTTCTTTCTTGATTAAAAACTGTAACACCCGAAACGTTTCGGGTATTACATTTTTATTTATATGTCGATAATGTGTGTATATTGCTTGGAGAAGTCAAAAAGTATTACTGTGAGTGTCCTTCGACCTCCCACTAGCGCTGGCGTCGGAAAAGGAGGCATATTTCTCTATTTAAGATATTTTTGAAATGTCGACTTAACACTAAAATTAAGGTATTGCTAAAAAGTCTCGATGTTTGACATTTCCATTAAATATCGTAATTAGAAATTAAAGTAATGCTATTTCAAGCCAAAAACAATAGAAAAAGCTATATTCTGAGGAAAAATTAAACTTGAACTTTGTATATTTTTTAAGAAAAGCTGCTTCGTAATTTCAAACCAGAATTCGCTCTATTTGTGTTTATTTGTTGTACTCCTTATTTTGTAGTACCTAGAGACTAATAAAACACCGATTTTATCGATAAAACGCGTTGCATTTTCGTACTCGTAACACCCGAAACAGAACCATTGTAACACCCGAAACAAAGAAAAAAATTATAAAAAAATAGTAAAACGTTTTATGTAACAGTGATTGTATGTTACATGGTTTGCAAATTTCATACTTTAGAAGTCCTGTAAGTTTTAGGTATGATTCCTTAAGAAAATTCGCTAAAGGATGATGGGCACAAATGTATGGAAAGTGGTACCCGCTCCAATAGCCATAACCAATATATATTTCAAAAGGCCTTTAGATGTAGAAAAATGTCTGCTATGGGGCCAGTTCTAATTCACGTTTTGAAAGCAGTAATTCCACTAAGTATTATTATGAAAGTATAACACAATCATCCATGTATACGAGTATGTACTATGACTAGAATCTATTAATAAAACTAAAATAAACATTGAAAAGGAAAGGATAATACCTACGATGAACTACCCAAGCCATTAGCCCTTTATTCGCTTTCATCATCATCATCATGATCATTTTAGCCATAGGACATCTAGTTGAACATAGGCCTCCCCCAATGATTTCCAAAATGGTCGGTTGGTGGCGGCCTGCATCCAGCGCCTTCCCGCTACCTTTATGAGGTCGTCGGTCCATCTTGTGGGTGGACTTATTGGGTATTGTGGGTTTATTCGCTTTAGCAACCCATAATAAAACCCTTAAGAAGTAATAAAACTCCAACCCCTTTATTAATAAAAGTTACACCCTAGTTGAACTCTGGCTTAAATTGTCATTTGGTATGGAAATGTCATTTTAATCCAAGGTTCATCCTAGGTATAACATTTTATTAATAAGGGGGTAGTAGTTCTTCAAATAAAAACATTTATTTCACAATTATCCCTATCAATAATTATAGAGTTAAGGAAGGATGCTGCAGCAGTAAACCCTTCATGCCTCGCATAACCTAAGTACCATACGATGGACACGTATGATACTTCGGTTACACAAAAGTATGTTTATCTTCGAACGCAACCAGATCTGAGGCTGGTGGCCATAGTAAATGTTGTTCGTCTTGGTAAGACCTTTCAAATGACACTACAAACATAACCATTGGAGCCGGGTACCATTTTTCAAAAAAGTATGTTTATCTTCGAACACAACCAGATCTGAGGCTAGTAGCCATAGTAAAAGTTGTTCGTCTTGGTAAGACCTTTCAAACGACACTAGAAGCATATCTATTGGAGCCGGGTACCATTTTGCCCATTGTCCTTTCGAGTAAATGCAGCAACAGTCAGAACATAGAGGCAAAATCTCGTAACGCCCGAAACGCACACTTTTCGACTCATATTTTCGTTATCCTACATTCTAAGCTGCACAAACTTTATTATTTAGATAAAACAACTAAAAACGGACAGATTAAGGCACTAATATTATTAAAATACTATTTCAAAATACAAGAAATTGTTGAATATGTGTGTACGAACGTAACACCCGAAACGATGGAATGACCCTGTACACTTTAACGTGACTCACACTGTATTTTACTTTGAAGAAGATATGACTCTAACAACACTTATGAACACTTTATTTGAATAAATCGCCAAATATACCACCGCGGAGACCCCAATCGCGTCTCTGCGTTCCATTGAATCGTATGAGCGTATGGATTTTTTGCGTTATTTTTCACAATTTCTATTTTTAAAAATTATTTATTTATTTATTTATTTATTTACCTATCGATAGCTTACTTTATTCTGATGAATAAATGTCATTACAAGTTTTTCTCTAAAACTGATAGTTTGGCTAGAAAAAAATATTTTCTATCCACGCAGTACGCCGGCAGCGTTCGGATCGGATATAGTGACGTCAGCGTCCCCGCGCCGGGCGGTCAGTGAACTTTTTTAGTAATTTGGCCATAACTTCGTCAATTTTTGTCGTAGAACAAAAATTTTTGGACTGTGTATTAAGGATTTCTTAGCCCTATAAATCTGCATTCACAGGTAAAAATCGAAATGATCCTCATTAAAAAAATTAAAATGATGATATCAAATTTCTGACTTCACCATACCATTTATATGACCATGTTAACATGGGCTAGTATCGGCTCATATACCCATTTACCTAACACCCTGTATATTTGGTAAATTAACAGACTTTGTTCCAGCGTTTCTTCTCAGCACTTTCCATAATATGTTTGTTTCAAAGAGCTGCCCCCCTTGACAAAACGCACTTTTTGATTGAATCGAAAATCGAATCCGTCAAAACTCCCTACAAAAAAGGGGCTTTTCGACAACTTTTCGACTGGTTTGCGATTATAATTTGCACTTTGTCCAGACCCACTGGTAGAGACATGTAAAATACACCTTAAGGGCTATTTTTTAAAATATTATTTGACATATGTGTAAGTGGCAAAATACTGATCAAAGTTGAATAAAGATTTTTGATTTGATTTTGTTTTCTTTCCCCTTTACATCTACAATGCCATCCATAGCCATAATTAGATGATTTTTGGAAGCAGTGTTTGATTGCTATTCCATCACACACATTTATGAATGAATACTTTAGTAAGTATAATCTTTCTAATTACTTTAGTGACTAGTTTATTAGCTGCCTGTCATTGTATGTTTGATATTAATAATTATTATAAACTGTTGTCAAGCTTGCATGTCTAATAATTATAAAATTGGGTTTCTGCTCTCTAAACATCAGCATATTTTGTTGTTGCTCTTTGACAAGGACAGCGAGGATTATCTCATACAACCAGAGTGCTTTTTTATCTATTTATCAATACTGGCAATAGGACAGATTTAAAACTAGGAGCATTACAATACTCAGGAAATATTGTAGTATCTACATAACAGTTCACAAGACAGAATACTTCAGCTTAGTGATGATTTAGTTACATTTCACAATCTGTGGCCAAAGTAAAATGAGAGGTCCTAGTTTGATGGAACATGTGTAATGCATTTACTGTTGTTACACATATTTATATTCCACAATCAGTTTCTTCATGTTTGTCGGCATATTTCCTAAAGAGTAAGATAGATTCTTATTAGAATTATATTTCCAACTTCTGCACCAGTTTACATTGCTCAAGGATATTTATAACCTCAAATTCAGTTAATGAACCAGACAAAATCTAGTTTTCAGTTATGGTAAGGGGAATAGCGCTTAATCTTATTTGTTTAGCATTTGTAAGAAGAGACATGTGTTTGCTGACATGCCATAGTAAGTATGGAGAGAAACATTTGACTGGTAAGAAAAACAATATCAGGGAACACTTACCATCCCGGTATTCATCTCTAACATCTATGTATGCGTACTCCAAAGCCGACCCTTTCTTAGGGTCCTCTACTCCTTGTAATTTTGCTACCAAAGTGGTTTTGCCAGTCTCATTATCACCCAAAACTAACACATTTTTGTTTGAAGGTAGTTTTGTGTTCCCTTGATTCTGGACTTCCTCCAAGACCGAAGACCTGAAAAGTTATCTCTGTCATCGAAAGTTCGTATGCGAAATAGGTGACAGCTCACCTATGATGCGTCACTGACGGTGAAATGGTCCTATCACAATAATGAGATTTCACAGTTACTTTACATACAAAAGAGAGACGTTGCAGCTAGGTCACACATTTCTCAGGTACGAGGCTTGACATCACGTAGGTGTGACACATTGGATCCCCCTATATGGGGGCTGCATGTTACTACAAAAATGAACTGTGAATCGTTACCAAAAATTGTCCTTCGCGTCGCCATTATCTTTCTTTTTAGATTTAAGCCCATTAGCCTGGCCGTTTGTCTCCATTCTTCAGAATTATTAGAAGATAACAACGGCACAGAAAGGCTTTTCTTTCGTTTTCGTTTCTTCGGCCGTTCATACGTCACTCTTGCGATGATTTGTGTGTTGCACTTGTCAAATACCGTAAATATATTTTGTGAAGAAAAAAATATTCTCAGACTAGTTTTAGGGCCCACTTGGTACTTCAGTTAACAAAGGATATTTCTTCAAATCATTTCAATAACTCCATTTCATCAACCATTCAAGAAATCGTACTAATTTTTAAATATTTCTTCTTCAATTTCTACCACTATTTGCGATCAATAGTAGTTTTTGCAGACATCTGGCAACTCTTTATTAACTTTTTCTTACGGGTTTGGAAATGAGTAATGTTAATTAGGTACTGATGTAAAAAAAAATATAGAAGTAATTAAATTCTGTAAGAAAATAAAATTGAATCATATTTTCTAATAAGATTTTTGAGATATTTTTTATCTGAAGTTTTTACGAGCTATCATTTTGGACATTTTTTGTTTTTTCATGCCCCAAGCTGTCAAAAGTGACAGCAATGAACTTTTCTCAAATGTCATTGAGACTGTGGATATTCCCATAAGATTGGGGGATTCTACCTGAAGAAGGAGGAAGAAGCATACGAAGCATACTATAAAAATGAAGCTACCCTGGAAATGAAAAAATCAAGAAGATTACTGATGACTAGGCAGCATGGTCTTTGACCTTAGCCTGTTCCAGAAGGAACGAATGGAACCAAAAAAAAAAAAAATCAAATGTCATTGAGCAGCTGCTGAGTGCAGTCTATTTTTCTTACAAAAAGTTGAAAAAAAGAAACGAAAGCATTAGTAGAAATCAATTTCAGTTGGTTTTCATTAAAGCGTTGTTTGGTTTTAACTTACGTCATCTACCAAAATGTTTAAAAAGCCCAGTTCCGGTAAAAAAACCAACTTGTCGCAGGTGAGTCATGAAAAGATTTGTTTGTCCTTCGGATCCTTTATCATGATATTTCTACGACTAATGGAATAATGTGTGATGTGGTTTATTTATAGAAGATGAGCATGAGGTGAATGGAGCTAGAGTTCATGAAGTTGTAGCTTGATTTTTAAGTTGTTAATCAGTCTGTAAACAATAGGTCATTGTACTTGTTTTGCCAATTAGATCTCCTTAGTTTGTTCTGCAAGGAAACAATCGATATATCCGTTGAACTGTGGGAACCTAGTTCTAACAAAAAAACGCATTGTAGTCTCCTAGGTCAACTAACAATAGTGTATTTATTACATTTACTACTGTACTTATCAGAGAAATAACAAATATTAGAGATAGGTAGTTTTTATCTCTATCTATGTTATATTACCAAAATGATTCATGTTTGTTTTTCAACATTTTGATTGCAAAAATAGTTAAACAGTCTGTGGACTGTTTAAAGAAAACATTAAAAAAAAATTGTTTTTAATTTTCTCATGATATTGTAATGTAATTGAAATATTTTTATCATTACTATTCCAGTTTGGTCTACTAGACGTAGATATAGATGACGATGGTGACGAGCCAATGGATCTCTCTGACGATGACGTGGACTTGGAAGCAGAGCTGGCAGCAATTAGCGGAGGTGGACCCAAACGCCACCGGCCCAGGAAGCCTGCTCCGGTCGCCTCAGCCAATCTAGACGCCATGATTGCTGCTAGCTTGAAGGATATTCCATCTGATGAGGAGGATACTGGTAAGATGATCTTGGATAATCGGTCAGCTCCTAAAAGCGCGCCAAAACATATGAGTCAACTGAAAATCGTTGGGTACTACCCGTACCCAATAGCATGGGTAATGGTGGGCAATGCCAAGAGAGTGATCTGTCATCAATTGATGTTAGAAAGCAAAGACAAATGTTTGGACATAATGCAAATAATTTATCAGTTGCACTTTTATTAAATATGCAACGGGGCGTCTTAGCTAGCTCAGTCTGACACCCCGCTGTTTAGTACTAAGTCCCAGTTCGCCTTCTGCGATGAGGGATGTGTACCTATCTAGGATGCCTACAGGGATGTTCGACCAAGGAAACGCACAATCAATAACACAATGGCACTTATAATTCAGGTTCCACAATAGTTTACTTATTCTAGTTTCACTGACTCTAAATTACTATTATTTAATAATGAGCAAGTTTACAAGTACTTTACAAGTTATATCACAATTTACCAATTACAACGAGAGGAATGACGACGCGCCCGGTTCGCGTCCCGAAACTAGTTTACGTATCCGCGAGAGGGGCGGCGCCCTGTGCGAGGTTTAGCGAGTGTTAGTTTGGATACTTATAACTAGGGGGGTAGGATGTGGTCCAATTAGCTCGAGCCAGGGACCGAAGCCTCAATAGTGAGCGCGACCACAGGGGAAAGGCGTTGGATCTACGGGGCGAGGGGGTGTGAAGTTCAGGAAGGGTGGCAGCAGGATCGCTACCGCGGGTTCGGGATGAGTATCACATGCACTACTCGGTAAGGACGAGAATAGGCAGCTATCAACGATAGAACGTTTCAACAGCAACACGAAGCTTTATGGCTCCGCGGAGGTAAACGAGGTATCGAGTCAAGCCAAGTTAGTGGGAACAATGAGGGCAGCTATTCGCTAGGGACTCTTGCGCAATTAACCGTAGACGCGCGCGCGATCGTCTGGCTGTTGCGATGGCTCCCGAGCGAATGCTAGGCGCCCGCGGTCGCCGCCGTCTCTTATATTAGCTCGGTCCGTGCGGCGTGCGGCCGCGCAGCCGTAGGGTTGTCAAAATCTCCGCGCTCGGTGCTAGGGCTGTCGATGCGTCCTGGGGCGCGTCACATCCTCCCTTGTTTTGGAGATTTTTACCTGGAAAAATCACAAGTCTGGTACATAAAGGTTCTTTAAGAACAACTAAAATTCATGTCAATAATAAGTTATTTTTGGGTAATTTCATAACGAGTATAAATTAAAATGTAAAACATGACTGAACTTGTACTTGATCATTAGCCCAATAATAACTCCCTATTTAAAACATGACAGTACATTTATTTACTTATAACCGTATTAGCTAACTAAACTTGGTCTTGAAACAATGTTATTAAGGTACCCTTAATTTTTTTTTGCTTACAATGAACTAATTAGGCGCTAATTTTAGCTAACTCAGTTTTGAAACAATATTATTAAGATACCTTTAATTTTTTTTTTGCTTACAATGAACTAATTAACCGCTAATTTTAGTTAACTTAGTTTTGAAACAATGTTATTAAAATACCTTTAATTTTTTTGCTTACAATGAACTAATTAAACGCTAATTTTAGCTAACTTAGTTTTGAAACAATGTTATTAAGATACCGATAAGAAACTTTGATCTTTTGTTTACAATTAACCAATGAACTAATTAAACGAGTTGTTTACTTTGTTATTACGAGTATTCAATTATTACTTGAAATATTTATTTAATACAAAAATAGTATGCATGGCACTTGTTATTATTATTTCTAGTTTACTAGTTTAATTATTTAAATTAGCATATTCAGAATAGGCATCTGATTAATGTTAATAATTTCTACAATTATTAATAGTTAAGGGGTTAAGTTTTAGTTACAATAAACAATATTTCCTAATGTAAATGGAATGCAGCTTGGCGCGGCGCGCAAACATTAGGCAGGTAAAATCTAGTTATGAATCATCTAGCGAGCGAGTGCCGGCCGCCGTGGCGAATAGAAAAAATGCGTTTCACTGATAATATGCAAATGAGTTCGCTCGGTGAATCGTTCTTACGATGTTTGTTTACTACGAGTATTTAAAAGTTATCGAGAAACTGGTAGTACTATTGACGCGTAGCAAACCGGTTTGTTATTTATGTGAGTTTAGGTTGTGAGTTACGAGTAATTAACAATGAGGTTTGCGTCAATAGTTATTTAACGAGATTAAATAGAACAATTGAACGATTTACATTATACAGGGTTATTATCTAATGATAATTAATACTTATAGGTTATTGGTATGTGATATTTAGCGAGATTAAATTCAAGAACTGAATGATCTAGATCATACAGGGTTACTATGTAATGTTAATTAATACTTTTACATTATTCACTTGTTTTTAATATTGATGAATTTACTTTAACGAGAACTGATTAGACATTTACTATGTACTTTTTATCTATCCATTGGAAACCTGACTTAGGTATAAAGTTAAGCTACGAGTAAAAGTTACTGGCCTTGTTCAGCTGGATCTGGATTTGGCGGTGCTCGCCTCGTCATGCCGCGCCTCTTCTTTCTCCCCGGCCGCCTCCTGGTCTGGTCCTCGGCTCGGGTCGGCTCCTCTCCAGGGCCGGACTCGCGCCAGTCCAGGTCTTGTGGGTGGTCGACGGTGTCGACATCGAGGATTTCGGTCCAGTCTGTGGACCGGTTCGATGATCTGGGTGGTGGTCTACACGGGTCTGTAGACACTGCGCTCCAGGGTTTGCGTGCGTTGTTAACTTGGCAGGTTTTGCAGTTCTTGACGTACGTTGACACATCTCTGTACATAGCGGGCCAATAATATCTCTGTGATATTTTGTTCAGTGTTTTTGCTGTTCCTAGATGGCCTGCGGTTGATGTATCGTGGTTTTCTTTCAGGATCTGGTCTTTTTTATTGTTGTTTATGCATAGTTTCCAGTCTGATGATGTTTTTGTTCTTGGTCCGTATGCGTGATTTATTATTTTCCTGTATAATTTGCTGTTTGACATTTTATAGTCCTTGTTTCCGATTTTTTGTATTTCTTGAATTTTCTTTTGTATCCAGTCTTCTTTTGTTTCTTGTTTTAAGTGTGTTACGTGTTTATTTATTACTTCTTGACTTTTAGGGTTCCGTGAATAGTCTTTTTTCTTGATTGGTTTTTCGTGTGCGAGTTTGATCTTGTGTTTTTTCTTACTTGTCGGTGTTTCGGCCATTTCGTATGTAGGTACGATGTTGGCTTCTGTAGTTTTTCTTGACGTTGTTCCCACTTGTTCCCCTTGCTTGGTACTATCTTTGGGCCATTCTATTTTGGCTCCTATTCTATTTAATATGTCCATGCCGATCAGTATACTCGTGATTTGTGGATGATATAACACTTGGTGGTTAATTGATTTGCCTTTTATATTTATTTGCAAGTCGAGTTCTTCTTTTATTCGAGTTGTATGCCCATCTGTCATGCTAGCTGTTATGCTTACTGTTTTCGGTTTCAAGTTTCTTTTCACGAATCTATTGTACACTTGGTCGTTGATGTATGATCTTGTGGCGCCGGTGTCTACGAGTGCTTGATATTTTTCGCCTAGTATCGATACATCTACGAATGGACGGTTATCTTTAATTCGCGGACTTGTGTTTATTGTCATGGACTGTGTGTACTCACTTGTTTTCTTACAACACTGTTTACTCATTTTGCCGATCTTGCCACAACCGTTACAAAATAGTACCTTTTTGCTTCTGCAATCTTTCATGGAGTGTCCTTGTTTTCCACAGCTCCAGCAGCAAGTATTTGTGTTGTAATTGTGTATGTATGATGTCGTCTCCTTCTGTACTTGATTTGGGCTTGTTTCGTGGTAGTTATTTCGTGGTTCTCGTTCTGTGAAGCTAGTTTGACGGTCTGCTGTGACATTTTCATAGTCGTTTGCCAGTTGAATTAATTTGCTTATCGAGTCGACTTCTGATTTCTTGATGTAGTACTTGTATTTTGCGTTCATGTTTTCGTAGATTCTATTTATTTCTTCTTCCTTTGACATTTTCGCGTATCTGCGCATGAGTGTTTGTATTTCAATGAGGTAGTCTGTGAATTTTTGGCGGTGATGTTGCCTATAATTCACTATTTTAGCTAACAGGTCACTGTCACGGCTCACAAATGTCAATGTGAAGAGTTCTATGAATTCGTTCCATGTAGTGAACGAGTTTTTATTATTTCTATACCACAGCACAGCTTTACCTTTCAGGAATCTGGGTAGCACTTTGAGCACTTTATCTGGCTTGACCTCGCCCGATGACATGAGTTCGTCCAGTTGCTCTAGGAACTCCACTGGGTCGTTGTATGTGTCAAAACTTAGGTTCCATCTGGCCGTTATGCTTTCAGTCTGATCTACGGTGTACGACATGTTTGGTTCTTGCTGCATCTCTGTGTCTTCAAAATCAGTTTCTGACTCACTGTTAGACTGTTCTTCGGAGGATTTACTGGCGGACTGGACGGGTTGACGGGACTGCTTGGTTCTGAGTACTTCTGTGAGGTTCTGTCTCAGTTCTTGTACGGTTCTGTTCTCCGTTTTTATATTTCTTCTTTTGCACTCGTTCTCAAGTTCTGTCTTCTTCAGTTTGTATATCCAAGATGTCGGTTCTGACATGTGTGATTATCAATTTGGTGCGAAGTTTTGCTTTCCTTGTGGTCTTTCGCTTCTCTAGCGATCTGGTGATCCCTGTAGGTTCCGTGGGTTATTTAGTTGGGCGCCATTGCAACGGGGCGTCTTAGCTAGCTCAGTCTGACACCCCGCTGTTTAGTACTAAGTCCCAGTTCGCCTTCTGCGATGAGGGATGTGTACCTATCTAGGATGCCTACAGGGATGTTCGACCAAGGAAACGCACAATCAATAACACAATGGCACTTATAATTCAGGTTCCACAATAGTTTACTTATTCTAGTTTCACTGACTCTAAATTACTATTATTTAATAATGAGCAAGTTTACAAGTACTTTACAAGTTATATCACAATTTACCAATTACAACGAGAGGAATGACGACGCGCCCGGTTCGCGTCCCGAAACTAGTTTACGTATCCGCGAGAGGGGCGGCGCCCTGTGCGAGGTTTAGCGAGTGTTAGTTTGGATACTTATAACTAGGGGGGTAGGATGTGGTCCAATTAGCTCGAGCCAGGGACCGAAGCCTCAATAGTGAGCGCGACCACAGGGGAAAGGCGTTGGATCTACGGGGCGAGGGGGTGTGAAGTTCAGGAAGGGTGGCAGCAGGATCGCTACCGCGGGTTCGGGATGAGTATCACATGCACTACTCGGTAAGGACGAGAATAGGCAGCTATCAACGATAGAACGTTTCAACAGCAACACGAAGCTTTATGGCTCCGCGGAGGTAAACGAGGTATCGAGTCAAGCCAAGTTAGTGGGAACAATGAGGGCAGCTATTCGCTAGGGACTCTTGCGCAATTAACCGTAGACGCGCGCGCGATCGTCTGGCTGTTGCGATGGCTCCCGAGCGAATGCTAGGCGCCCGCGGTCGCCGCCGTCTCTTATATTAGCTCGGTCCGTGCGGCGTGCGGCCGCGCAGCCGTAGGGTTGTCAAAATCTCCGCGCTCGGTGCTAGGGCTGTCGATGCGTCCTGGGGCGCGTCACAAATACAATATTCAATTAGCACACTATTCTTCTAGATCTTTATAATTGGAATCATCAGTGTTTTGTTTATTAAGGACACTATTTAATTATGTGTAGTTCTTGTTATCAACCTTGTTGCCTAATGTGCAAACTGGACCATATCTGAAATAATGTACTTAATTTACTTTCATGGTGATAACAGTCAAATTAACATTAATTTCCTATAGTGGTTTTCCTGTAACATAATATTAAATTATGTAACAAAATAATGACAACATGATATTCTCAAAACATCCTCTTTGTCCTCCAGATTCATGAATCTATCTGAAAAATTAACTGTAAATTAAGTTGTCCATATAAGTTTTATAGTTTTTCCGCATACCTCTTTTGAGGAGAAGGGCCCCCTAATTAATGTCAAGGGCCACAGTAACTTACCCCAGATATTACTGGCTTTATTAACAACACAACTCTTTCCTCAATAGGTGATGAAGATGACCCAGACCTCCTCAGTGAACTTAAAGAACTGGCCATAGACGACGACGAGGCGCCCCCGCCCCCGCCGCGGGCGGCGCGCCCCGCCCCCCCTCCGCCCGGGGCCCCTACAAGTGGACAGAGTAGCACCATAAGCCTGCTGCAAGACAGGATCTCAAACTATGCTATGGCTGAGAAAGCTGCTAAGGAGAGTGGAGAGAGCAGTAAGGCTAGGAGGTTTGTTTTATTAGATAATGTTGTCTTTTATTGTGATATTTACCTCTCTCCCTCCGCCTGGGGCCCCAAGTGGACAGAGCAGTACCATAAGCCTGCTGCAAGACAGGATCTCAAACTATGCTATGGCTGAAAAGGCTGCTAAGGAGAGCGGAGAGAGCAGTAAGGCTAGGAGGTTAGTTTCAGTGTGTTAATTTTGTCTTTTATTGTGATATTTACCTGCCTCCCTCCGCTTGGGGCCCCTACAAGTGGACAGAGCAGCACCATAAGCCTGCTGCAAGACAGGATCTCAAACTATGCTATGGCTGAGAAAGCTGCTAAGGAGAGCGGAGAGAGCAGTAAGGCTAGGAGGTTTGTTTTATTAGATAATGTTGTCTTTTATTGTGATATTTACCTCTCTCCCTCCGCCTGGGGCCCCAAGTGGACAGAGCAGTACCATAAGCCTGCTGCAAGACAGGATCTCAAACTATGCTATGGCTGAAAAGGCTGCTAAGGAGAGCAGAGAGAGCAGTAAGGCTAGGAGGTTAGTTTCAGTGTGTTAATTTTGTCTTTTATTGTGATATTTACCTGCCTCCCTCCGCTTGGGGCCCCTACAAGTGGACAGAGCAGCACCATAAGCCTGCTGCAAGACAGGATCTCAAACTATGCTATGGCTGAGAAAGCTGCTAAGGAGAGCGGAGAGAGCAGTAAGGCTAGGAGGTTTGTTTTAGGAGACAATGTTGTCTTTTATTGTGACATTCCCAAGTGGACAATTTGTCTTAGTCTCCTGCAAGACAGGATCTCAAACTATACTATGGCTAGGAAGTTTTTTCAATGCCTTTTTGCTTTTTGGCTTTCATTGAATATTAACAGGTGGCACCAGCAAAAGTTTGTCGTCTAGCAGTGTCAATTACCACATTGATAATGTTGAAACAAAGTCTTAAATCAATTATTTTTATTCCACAGATTCGGTCGCGGTCTAAAAACGCTAAACGACTTACTAAAACAAGCCAAAGCTGGTCGCCCTGTCAAGGATGAGGATATCCCCCCGCCAGCCAGTATCGGGAAGCCGGCACCTCCACCAGAAGCCCCTATAGACCCGGAACCAGTGGCAATGGAACCGGAGCCGGTGTCTATGGACCCGGAGCCGTCTGCGCCGGAGCCCGAGGAACCCCCGAGTTTGCCGGAGCCGTCTCATCCGCCACCGCCGCCGCCTAATGTCGAAGAGGTGGACCCTGAGAAACAGGAAGGATTGAATGTTATTTTGAGTAAGTAATTTTATGAGTTTTTTAAGAAATGGAAATGTTGTCAGGCTATAAAAAATTTGAGCCTTATCGCAAGATATTAAGATTTGATGACCTTAAAACAACCCTATTATAATAATGTCTATCTCGATCCAGTTGTATGACTTGTCTGCCATGATATTTTAGCTGCCTTATAACTAAAATGACGAAATTCATTTTATGCATTGAATGTAAGTAAACATAAACATTTAATGATAAAAAAATATGTCTGATGTCAGTCTATTTGATTGACATCTTATAAATAATTATTATGTTAATGTTGCAGTGAGAAAAGTGTTTTCTTAAACACAACTAGGCAATATTACTAACTTGCTAACGCCATATTGATATTGTTTGTTCTTTTACATTCAAGCCTATTTCCAGCAACAAGTACCATAAAAAATTGTCGCTTACGTAAAATACGAGGCATAATAAGAGCCTTATAACATAAGATCGTTTAGCCTCCGACTTTTAGTTGGCCGATAGAGATGGACCCGATTTTATTTTGTATGAAGAACCGGTCGATACCAATTTGGTGTAATGTGCGCACTTTCATACTATCGGCCAACAAAAAGTCGGTGGTCTGCGCTTAGGATTAGTGTTTTAACATAACACAAACTCCCTATTTCCAGAACGCAAAGAAGAGTTCAAACTCGCAGCGCTCTCCGCCAAGCGAGCTGGTGACAAAACCCTCGCGTTGGAATTCCTCAAAGTGGTCAAACAGTTTGACCTCGTAGTGGACGCGTACAAAGCAGGCCAGGAGATGGACCTCAACGAACTGCCCACGCCACAGATGATAGAGGCAGCTGTCAAAGGCCAGAAGGAAGAGAGCCAGGTCCAGACGTCTGAAGGTAAGAGTTCCTGAGGGTAGTCAAGCAGTTTGACCTCGTACTGGGTACAAAGCAGGCCAGAAGATGGACCTCAACGAACTGCTGTCAGGGGCCAGAAGGAGGAGATTCAGGTCCAGACGTCTGAAGGTAAGGGTTCCTGAGGGTAGTCAAGCAGTTTGACCTCGTAGTGGACGCGTACAAAGCAGGCCAGGAGATGGACCTCAACGAACTGCCCACGCCGCAGATAATAAAGCCAGCCGTCAGGGGCCAGAAGGAAGAGAGCCAGGTCCAGACGTCTGAAGGTAAGAGGTCTGATGAGTAGGATTAACTAGCTAAAGTGGCAATGGTCAGGGCATATAGTAGGCAAAACTCGGCTGGTGGGGCAGTAAGGTTCTGGAGTAGAGGTCACATAGGAAAGCGCAGTGTTGGATTTCCACCCACAAAGTGGACAGATGATGTCCTAAAGGTAGCACAAAGACGTCGGATGCAGGCCACTATCAATTGGTCAATATGGAAATCATTGCTGTCAGGAGCCAGAAGGAGGAGAGCCAGGTCCAGACTTCTGAAGGTAAGAGTTCCTGAGGGTCAAGCAGTTATGACGTCATAGTGGACGCGAACAACGAGCTGCACACGCCGCAAATGAAAGAGGCAGCTGTCAAGGGCCAGAAGGAGGAGAGCCAGGTCCAGACGTCTGAAGGTAAGAGTTCCTGAGGGTAGTCAAGCAGTTTGACCTCGTACTGGGTACAAAGCAGGCCAGGACATGGACCTCAACGAACTGCCCACGCCGCAGATGATAAAGCCAGCCGTCGGGGGTTTGCCCCGGGTGCCAAGCATCAGGGGGTGACACAAGTCGCGCAGATTAGTTGCATGGCAAATCTGCGGTGTATGTCATGATACGGGGGGGGGGGGGGGGGGGGGTTGCGATTGTCTTTCAATCTTCGAATCGGTAGGTAACACCAAAATCCTGGGGGGTACCAGAGGGTGCCTTAGGACTTATGACGGGGGGGAGGGGGGTGATCGCCCCGGGTGCCAACCCATGCTACGCCGCCACTGCTATCAACTGGACAATATGAAAATGATTTGGGGAGGCCTATGTTCAGGTATCAATGTTATTGCAGTTTGGTTCACTGGAACTTTGTCACCCTGATTGACTGACAATCTACTAATCACGTTTCTGACCTTAGATGACCATATAAAGTTTGACTCGAAGGTTCAAACAGCCAACAAGAACAATAATAATTAAATAATTTACAGAACCAGCGCCCGCGCCGCCAACCACCGATAGTGACGGTCTCATTACTGCATCCACAGTCGATGAAGCATTGAGGCAGAGATTGGCCGCTTTCCAGGTAACCAACAGGTTTCTTTTATGCTATTTTAGCCCTTCTTCTTTCGTATGTGCTATATTGACCCCAACCAATACTGGGACATTAGAAAGAAGAAAGAAATAGACTTTATTAACACAGTAAGCACAAATTATATCCAATAACAACACAAACCGAATATAGAAAATAGTGGGCCACTGTGTCAATATCTCCGAGCTCAGCATTTATCCTGACATGCTCGTAAGGGCATGTCAAAAAGCTGGTCTTCCGCGAGAGCCCTTGTTGTGGTTTCGCGCATCCCTTCGGAGAGACATCGACTCGAGTTCGAAATCTCTTAAAAGGGGTGAGCAAAGAAGGGACACCGGACATTACAACACGACGCACTTTTAAAACAAAAACAAAAGTAACAACCTAACAACAAAAAACAAAAACCACGGAACATTCGTTTTTTAGCCATTAAAACTTAGATATTTTTATTTATATCAGTCGATAGCATTTCACTGCTCGATGTAAGCCTTCTCAAGGACCGCTAAAGAGCGCGATTATCACCTGTAAAGCCAGTAGCCAAATGCCCGTTTTCACCATCAATCCCTAATTTTTAAGTGACCCTTATGAGAACAAAATTCCTGTTATGTGTTACCATAGGGGTCACCTTAAAATTGGGGATTGATGGTGAAAACGGGCATTATTCACGTATTTTGACAGTCAAGATCTCGCTGAAGTTCAGAAGTCGTCCCATTGAAAAACAGATCTAAATCCGTATCCGTAAGGGTCATTTAGTTTTGTTACGTGAATAAGGCTACTGGTCAGATGATTTTTGTAAATTAAAATTAGATAAACATTTTACTGTGCACTACATAAAGCAAGAAAATAAAGATCAGACATTTATTAACAAAACTAGCGGCCGCCCGCGACTTCGTACGCGTGGATCCGGTTTTACCCCCTTCATCTATCTTACGCGGTTTAGATTTTTTCATACAAATGTTTTTTCCCGCTAACTCCTACTCCCGTGGGAATTTTGCAATATCCTGTTGTAACTAAGCTTTAAGTTTAATAAGATACCTGGATGCCAAATTTCAAGCGTCTAACTTAAGCGGTTTAGATTTTTCATATAAAAGGATTTTCCTGCTAATTCCCGTTCCCGTGGGAATTCCTAAGTATACTATAACCTGCCCAGGAGTACGAAAAATAATTGTACCAAGTTTCGTTAAAATCCGTCGAGTAGTTTTTGTTTCTATAAGGAACATACAGACAGAAAAAATTTACTGATTGTATTTTTGGCATCAGTATCGATCACTAATCACCCCCTGATAGTTATTTTGAAAATATATTTCATGTACAGAATTGACCTCGCTACAGATTTATTATAAGTATAAATAAAAGCTTCATTACATAAACCAGTTATTTCTTCTAGCAACAAGAAGCGAAAGCGAAAGAAGACGGCAACTCATCCAAAGCCCGCCGCCTGGGCCGCGTGATCAAGCAGTACCAAGACGCGATCCGCCTCAACGCCGCCGGGAAGCCCATCGCTGGGGACGAGCTGCCCACGCCGGCTGGGTACGCGCCCTTGCCCACTGGCGGCGTGAGTATGATTCTATAACCAAATTTAAAACTGCCACGCTAGATGAGAGTCTTAAGGCCACCTTCTATCAACGGGAACGCGTGGTAAGTAACTTAAAATTGCTTCTGAGTGTATTGTAACTTCCTACTTTTTTCAGTTTTTATTAAACCGGCAGACAGTGGTGACTGAGTTTGTTGCGGCGCTTCTTCTCAGCACTTGCCAAATGTTTGTCTCGAAGCGCTGGTAGGGCAAAAAAAAAATGAGATGCTCCACGAATGGGTCACTCTATAAAACAGTCTGTATTCTGTCAGATATGGGAATTCATGGACCCAAATGTAGTGAGTTCAGTTATACAACGTGCCCCAAAATTCAACGATAAGCCGGCGACGTAGGGTGGACATGGTCATGACTACTTATGGTACGCGTATGGGTGACTTTATGTTAACGTGACAGTATGTCTTTCTCTTCTACACTTACAAAGAAAAAAAAAAAGAGACAACAGAGTACTTATTCTTGTCTATGGAGAGACATACTGTCACGGTGACAAGGCACCCCTATGCGCGTCAAACAAGAAGCAAAAGCGAAAGAAGACGGCAACTCGTCCAAGGCTCGCCGCCTGGGCCGCGTGATCAAGCAGTACCAAGACGCGATCCGCCTCAACGCCGCCGGGAAGCCCATCGCTGGGGACGAGCTGCCCACGCCGGCTGGGTACGCGCCTTTGCCCACTGGCGGCGTGAGTATGATTCTATAACCAAATTTTAATATACCACGCTATCTCGTGCTAGATCAGTGGTTCACAAACTTATTTAGTCTACTGCCCACTTTGAGAATAAATTATTTTTTAGCGGCCCCCATTTGGTAGTCAAGAGTCGAGCTCAGTCGATGTCTAAGAGTCTTCCTAGTAGATGACGCCTCCCAAGCCTCTACACAACAACGTCCCGATTTTTTTTTCTGGGTCTCTTAACGCCCTCATTTAAGCCTGCAGCGCCCACAAGGGGGCGTTATCGCCCACTTTGGGAAAGACTGTGCTAGATGAAAGTCTTAAGGCCACCTTTTATCAACGGTAACGCGTGGTAAGTAACTTAAAATTGCTTCTGAGTGTATTGTAACTTCCTACTTTTTTCTATTTTTATTAAACCGGCAGACAGTGGTGACTGAGTTTGTTGCGGCGCTTCTTCTCAGCACTTGCCAATGTTTGTCTCGAAGCGCTGGTAGGGCAAAAAAAGAATGAAACATGTATAGGTTCCTTAAGAGCATTTTGACGATTTGTAAGTAGGTACTAATTTAATTAGTCTATACAAATAAAGATAATTTTGATTTTGAATCACCCACGAATGGGTCACTATAAGACAGTCTGTATGCTGTCAGATATATGGGAATTCATGGGCCCAAATGTAGTGAGTTCAGTTATACAACCTGGCCCAAAATTCGACCATAAGCTGGATCCGTAGGGTGGACATGGTCATGACTACTTACAGTACGCGTACGGGTGACTTTGTTAACGTGACAGTATATCTTTTAATTCTACACTTTTATAAAATATCGATAGCTGAACGGTGAAGGGGTCGGACTGGCCGACTCATGATCCGGGGAACGCGAGTTCGGTCCCTGCCGCCGCTCGACTATTGTGGTGAGCTCACTCGTGATACAAGCATATTTAGCTTAGTACAAGGAGCTAACGGGACTATTAGTAATTTGTGTAATAACAAAATACTAATAATCTTTTAAAAAATGAGAAAACGGAGTACTTATTCTTGTCTATGGAGAGACTAAGGCTAAGAACTCATGGCGCGATTTTCACCCGCGCTCGCGGTGATTGCGGGCCCGCAGCTTCTGTAGAATGCAGATACTTATGTAAAAACTAATGCACAACTCACGACGCGGTTTTCGCCCGCAGCGGGCGCCGTTGTAATCGGGTCCCGATTGGGCGACCATTATGTACCAGTGACATGTGAGTTCTTAGCCACACAGTCACGGTGACAAAAGGCACCCGTGCGAGCGCCTTTAGTTGTTCATTTCGGGCATTTTCCACCAGAACTTTCACTTATTCCAGAGTCCCGCGGCCGCTCCCGCTCCCGCGCCGCGCGCCCCCGCCCCTACCCCGCCGTCGCCCGCGCCGTCACGTGGTTCCCAGGCCACGCCCCCTTCGCGCCACGACAAGCAACTAGCGCTCTTATTGCACAGGCAGAAGCAGTTCAGGGAAGCCGCTATCAAGGCGAAGAAGGCTGGTGAGTCATGAGGCTTCATGTTTAGGGACAACAACAAGGCTCGCAGGCCACGCCCCCTTCGCGCCACGACAAGCAACTAGCGCTCTTATTGCACAGGCAGAAGCAGTTCAGGGAAGCCGCTATCAAGGCGAAGAAGGCTGGTGAGTCATGAGGCTTCATGTTTAGGGACAACAACAAGGCTCGCAGGCCACGCCCCCTTCGCGCCACGACAAGCAACTAGCGCTCTTATTGCACAGGCAGAAGCAGTTCAGGGAAGCCGCTATCAAGGCGAAGAAGGCTGGTGAGTCATGAGGCTTCATGTTTAGGGACAACAACAAGGCTCGCAGGCCACGCCCCCTTCGCGCCACGACAAGCAATTAGCGCTCTTATTGCACAGGCAGAAGCAGTTCAGAGAAGCCGCTATCAAGGCGAAGAAGGCTGGTGAGTGATGAGGCTTCATGTTTAGGGACAACAATAAGACTTGCAGGCCACGCCCCTTCGCGGCATGACAAGCAACTAGCGCTCTTATTGCACAGGCAGAAGCAGTTCAGGGAAGCTGCTATCAAGGCGAAGAAGGCTGGTGAGTCATGAGGCTACATGTTTAGGGACAACAAGGCTCGCAGGCCACGCCCCCTTCGCGCCACGACAAGCAACTAGCGCTCTTATTGCACAGGCAGAAGCAGTTCAGGGAAGCCGCTATCAAGGCGAAGAAGGCTGGTGAGTCATGAGGCTTCATGTTTAGGGACAACAACAAGGCTCGCAGGCCACGCCCCCTTCGCGCCACGACAAGCAATTAGCGCTCTTATTGCACAGGCAGAAGCAGTTCAGGGAAGCCGCTATCAAGGCGAAGAAGGCTGGTGAGTCATGAGGCTACATGTTTAGGGACAACAAGGCTCGCAGGCCACGCCCCCTTCGCGCCACGACAAGCAACTAGCGCTCTTATTGCACAGGCAGAAGCAGTTCAGGGAAGCCGCTATCAAGGCGAAGAAGGCTGGTGAGTCATGAGGCTTCATGTTTAGGGACAACAACAAGGCTCGCAGGCCACGCCCCCTCGCGCCACGACAAGCAACTAGCGCTCTTATTGCACAGGCAGAAGCAGTTCAGGGAAGCCGCTATCAAGGCGAAGAAGGCTGGTGAGTCATGAGGCTTCATGTTTAGGGACAACAACAAGGCTCGCAGGCCACGCCCCCCTCGCGCCACGACAAGCAACTAGCGCTCTTATTGCACAGGCAGAAGCAGTTCAGAGAAGCTGCCATCAAGGCGAAGAAGGCTGGTGAGTTATGAGGGATACCTTATTTTCGTCTTGCGTCTAGGACTATTGCATTTCAACTCAATTTGGTGCTGTTTTCACTTACTAGTTGGTGCCACTGGCGAGTGACAGAACCTCATTAGCCAGAGGAGCATGGTTGGCGGTACGGTTTCGGAAACGAATGGCATTCAAAAAGGAACGCTAGTTCGATGCCCTTCGATTGCTGGAGGACCTACTCTCCAAACACATTTAAGCGTGTTAGCTTAATTTGAAGTTAACGGGGCAGCAAGGTTCTGGAATGGAGGCCGCCTACCGGAAAACGCAGCGTTGGACGTCCACCTACAAGGTGGACCGACGACATCGTAAAGGTAGCAGGGAAGCGCTGGACGCAAGCCGCTACCAATCGACCAACATGGAAAGCATTGGGGGAAGCCTATGTTCAGCAGTGGACGTCCTATGGCTGAAATGATGATGATGATGAAGTTAACGGGAGTTAATTTATCCATCACTAATAACCACCCCTTTATTTTGTCTTGTATTCTTCAGCACCATGTTTAATAACAAATATTAAATACATTTTTGTACATTACAGGCGACATAGAGCAAGCTAAAGAGTACCTGCGCGCCGCCAAAGGCTTCGACTCAGTGATAGAAGCGGCCAAGGGTGGATTAGTGGTGGATCTGAAGAGTCTTCCATTACCACCTCGCGCTCACAAGCAACTGGAAAACACGTGAGTAATCAAAACGGGTTAAAGTGAAAAAGTATTACTTGCCATGTCAAATTAGTTTCAGTTACACTGTAATCCGGGCGTTTTCAAGGCGAGAGTGAATAGGCACTTACAGGGCAGATATGTACCATCCTAGACGGCATCTCACTTAACACCAGGTGCGATTGCGGTCAAATACCTGCTGTTGCGGACAGCCGCTCGGGCGTGCGGAAATAAGAAAAACCTTCGGATTAAAATGAAGATATATTTCTGCAAATATTGCCCACAACGGCTATCAAAAAAAACATCAACTTCAGAACAAACAAAAGGTATCAAAAGTAATAAAAAAACATAGACAATATAAAAAAGAGGTTGGTCCACCAATCGGTTCCCAACACCTGCCTTGTCTGGCATAAAAAAAAACTAAGGGACTAAGAATGGCGAAAAACTGGTTACTGATCCTGAAAGTGCTTCACGAGTTCTTTCAAACGTTACCAATAATAGGTTACAGAATAAACTGGAACTATCCGAAAATTCAATGTTTCTAGCTTCCATACATTTGGTAAAGTTACATAATATTAAAAACTACGCAAGATACCAGCAGCTGGTAGAATGCAACTCACTCATAGATTTTGTTGCACCACAATGGGATCTATGACGTCATTAATTGGTTGCAAAGTCAAATTTTAAAGACAATGGAAAAGTATCTCCGTGTTCAGCAGAGCTTTAAATAAAGTGTTTTTCAAACAACCAAATTGAACCTGAATAATATTATATTGTTGTAAGTTACTCCGTGACCATGGCGCTTGCAACAGTGCCGAAACATCGGAAACTCAAAATTAAGGTACTTGTTTGTTACAGCTTCGACATAGTATCGGCTGAAGACTGCGGTCCCTCGGACGAGGGTCCATCCACCATAACCATGGACGACGAAGACGTTCTGTCCAGGCTGCACAACCAGCTCACGGCGCAGCTCAAGCTGTGCCTGTCCAATAGGGACCATAACAAGGCCATGGGACACATAGCGGAGGCG